>NC_054479.1:101209476-101393504 GCF_017639515.1 Carcharodon carcharias | reverse complement strand
GAAGAGATAAATATGCATGACAGTGGCCCTGTGAAAACCGTATCGCGGCCCGGTGGGTAAAACATATTTTACTGCCCGCTTATTGCACTTAGTGCAAATTTGGAGAAATATCTGCAGGTTCCCTTTCTCTACAGTGCTTGTGACTTCCTCAAAGAAACTCCTAATATATTAGTCAATAATGATTCCCTTTCACAAAAACCATGTTGGACTTGTCTGATTGCATTAAAATTTTTTAAATGCCAGCTATAATCTCTCAATAATAGATTCCGACATTTTCCTATGACAGTTTCAGGCTAACTTGACTGAAGTTTCTGCTTTCTGCCTCCTTCCTTTCATAGGAACATAGAAAATAGAAGCAGGAATAGATCAGTTGGCCCTTTGAGCCTATCCACATTCATATGATCATGGCTGATCCTCTATCTCAACGCCATACTTCCATTCTCTCCCCTTACCCCTTGGTGCCTAGCTAGAAATCTATCTATTTCCTTCTTAAATATATTCAGTGACTTGGCCTCCACAGCCTTCTGTGGTAGAGAATTCCACAGGTTCACCACCCTCTGAGTGAAGAGTTTCTCCTCATCTCAGTCCTAAATGGTCTATCCCGTATCCTGAGGACTGTGACCCCTTGTCTAGACCCACCCAGCCAGAGGAAACATCATCCATGCATACAGTCTGTCCAGCCCTGTCAGAATTTTTATATGTTTCTATAAGATTCCCTCTCATTCTTCTAAACTCCTGTGAATACATGCATAGTTTACCTAATCTCTCTTCGTACGATATATCCCTGCTATCTCAGCAATCAATCGGGTGAACCTTCATTGCATTCCCTCAATGGCAAGTATATCCTTTCTAGGTCAGGAAACCAAACTGTAGACAATACTGCAGGTCTCACCAAGACTTTATACAGCCTGCACTAAGACATTCTTGCTCCTGTGCTCAAGTCCTCTCTCAATGAAGACAACATATCATTGCCTTCTAACTGCTTGCTGCATGTGCATGCTTGCTCTCAGTGATTGGTGTACTAGGACACTAGGTCCCTTTGTACACCAACATTTCCCAATCTATCAACCATTTAAATAATACTCTGCCATTCTGTTTTTTCCTACCAAGATGGATAACTTCACACTTATCCACGTTATACCTACATCTACCATGCATTCTTGTATATTATTGAATAGAGGAGTTACATTTATGATTTTCCAACCTGATTGGACCTTTCCAGAATGAAGGGATCTTCTGGAAAATTACAACCAATGCAACTACTATGTCACAGCCACTCTTTTAACACCTAGGGTACAGACCATCAGATCCTGAGAACTTACCAACCTTTAGTTCTAAAAGTTTTCTCAATACCCTTTCCTTGGTGACTGCATTGTTTTTAGTTCTCCCTCAATTTCACATCTTGAGTTACAAGAATTTATGGGATGTAATTTGTGTCTTCTACAGCGAAGATGGACACACGACAATATCTGTTCTGCACTTCTGCCATTTCCTTATCTCCCATGAGTAATTCCAGATGCTCATTCTCTGGAGGACCAACACTCACATTTAGTTACTCTTTCTTTTTTAAATACTTGCAGGAACTCTTTCTATCAATTTTATATTTCTAGCTTGTTTTCTCTCATGCTACAATTTCTCCCTCATTACATTTTTAGTCATTTTTTTGCGGGTTTTTAAAACTCTGTCGAATCTTCTGACCTAAGACTTATCTTTGCAGAATTGTACACTTTTTCTTCCAATCTGATACTATTTTTAACTTCCTTAGCAGTGCATGGTTGCAGCCATCTCCTAGAGTCTTTCAGTCTTACTGAAATGTACCTTTGCTGAGTTGTTAGGAAATATCGACTTAAAAGTCTGCCACTACATCTCTTCTGTCCTAACATTAAGCTAATTTTCCCAGTACCCTTTAGCCCAGTTTTGTCTTCATACTCTTGTAATTGCCTTCATTTAGTTTAAAACATCTAGTCTTCAACCCACTTCTCTCCCTCAAACTACATACTTTGAGGCACCTTTACTATGAGGTCATTAATTGATCCGGCCTCATTGCACATTACAGGCCTAAAAAAAGCATGCTCTCTCATTGGCTCTAGAACATGTTGCTCTAGGAAATTTTTCCAAAACACATTATACACTCATCCTCCAGGCTATATTTGTCAGTCTGATTCATCCAATAAATATGAACATTAAAACAACCTTTCTTACAAGCCCTCCTTTTTTATTTCCTGTACAGTACCTTGTAGATATAGTTACTGTTAGAGAAGCTTTAAAATAAATTCTTGTAACTCAGAGTGAAATTGAGGGAGGATCTTAAAACAATTGCAGTCACCAAGGAAAGGGTATTGATGAAAACCTTTTAGAACTAAAGGTTGGCAAGTTCTCAGGATCTGATGGTCTGTACCTAGGTGTTAAAAGAGTGGCTGCTGCTTGCATTGGTTGTAATTTTCCAAATATCCCTTCATTCTGGAAAGGTCCCATCAGGTTGGAAAATCATAAATGTAACTCCTCTATTCAATATATACAAGAATGCATGGATGATGTAGTATAACATGGATAAGTGTGAAGTTATCCATCTTGGTAGGAAAAACAGAATGGCAGAATATTATTAAATGATTTCTTACCTGTGCTGTTTCTTACCCAAACTGTTTCTACGTCTTGACCTTTAGAACAAAGGTTATCACTCCCTATTGTATGTTGTTCTAATTAAATCATCTAACCTAAGTTGCTTGAAATAAATGTCATGTATTAATATGAAGGAAACAATGCTCATCTGTAATGCCAGTCTCTGAAGCGGCAAGTACACTGTCACACACCCCCTAGTGGTGTTGGCACTATGTAGCAGAGGAAATATTACAGGATATTAATACACGAGTTGCAGAAAATTAATTTAACCATGCTGATGGATGGGAAGAAAAATACTCACCACTGATGGTGGTCTCTGAAGTTGTTTGGTCTTCCTGTTCCTCCAAATGGTGTGGCCCTAAATGCCAGAGGAAATGGTACAGAATATTAATTCACTACTGGCTGCATCGGCTTCTGAGATAATGTTGAGATATTCACATCATCCGGGGGGATTCTGTTGAAGCAACAAGTTAGAATACTTCTACAATGGTAAGGAAAAGAATATAAATTATACCCAAAATATTGCATCAGTAATTCCCTGCTGAAAAACGTAATAGTAGTTCATGGACTAAGTTGCCTACAAGAGATAGCGCAGAATTTTATGTTCGGTATGCAGGCGCATGCCCGACACGCCCAATCATAGTATGATGCACAATGACGTCAGCATGCATCCCGACTTATCGCACACTCGCTGCACTGCCCGCCAATAATTGAAAGGCCCCATTAAGGCCATTAACAAGCTGATTTAAAATCAAATTAATACCTTCCTATCCAACCTTACGGTTTGGTGGGCAGGTGAAAAGGCAAGCGGCCTTTATACAAGCGGGATGAGATTTCCTCTAAGCAATAAACATAACTAAAAACTTTATTTTTGAATTAAAGACATGTCCACAGCTTAAATGACAGAGTCACACAAGGGGACTTTTTTTTAAAATATTTTTACGTTTTTATTAATTTTTTTAAAAATCACTTCAATCTCCCTGAGGCCCGCCTGCATGAAATCGCTTCAGACTTATTCACATTATATTCCATCTAGCCCATTCACGTAACTTGTCCAAATCCTCTTGAAGCCTCCTTGTATCCTCCTATTAGGAACTAGAGATAGTTTAATTAAGTTATATGTGTATTTATCTGTAAGGAATAAAGTAAAGCTTTAAGTTTAAATTTTAGCTTTAAGTTTAAGTTTAATTTATATTTTTGTTTGTGGATTAAAGGGTGAAACCTAGGTCTAGTTTCATTTAGAGATTTTGTCTGGAGAATGTTGCTTGAAAGTCTGTGGGTTTGCTTATGTACCTGCAGTTTATTGAGGTTTTATGACCCTTGAAGTGGTTTAGGGGGGTGAAAACAAAGTAGGGTACACTGTGCTGTTGCCTAGCAATGGGGGGCCCACACAGATAGAGAGAAACAGAAAAAGCAGTTTGAGTTCAGTTGGTAGGACTATTCCACAGAAGCTGCCAGAGTAGGCAGGAGGGAGCTGCAGTGAGCAGGGCCCAAAAGAAAAGCAGAAAGTTCCAAAACCAGGGAATGGGGACATGAAAACGTCCCACGAGATCAGCTAAGCCAAGGAACAGGGACAGAGAATCTGGAACAGATCCTGTTCAGTGGAAGTGAAAGCAAAGAAGAGAGGGAAAGGCTCTGAATTAAAGACAGAAAATTGCAGGGAGCAGAATCAAGGTGAAGTGTGCTTGCGAGAAGTCAGAAGATCCGAGGAGACAGCCAAAAGTTGTGGACTCCTTACTATGGGCATGTGAAGCAGTGATGTTCTGTTGGCATGGCTGAGTATCTGAGAGAGAGTGCGTGGAAGGTGAAGCTTGAATCACATGTGATCCAGGGGAGACGAACATTGGAAGGAGAGATCGAAACCCTTGTGGAAGCTATTCAAGAGAAAGTACTTTGGGAGAAGATTCCAAAGCAATTTCTTCGAGATTGAAGATTGGAAACCCTCGCATGAAAGACAGAGTTCAGTGAGACCAGTTGGCTAACTGTATGACAAGCGTCTGGGTGGGGTGAATGATGAGAGATCCATAGCATCAGTTTGGGTGGCGTCTGTCACTTGTCTTCAGAGTGTGGTGTGTCTGACCACAGGTCGCCTATTGGTTTACATGAACTGTGTACTCACTGTGAATATTAGAGTATAAGATAGCTTTTGTAACTTGGGTTATCCTTATGAATTTGTATATATCTGTAAAGGTATAGTTGTGGGTAAAGGAGCAGTGAAATATAGTTAATCCCTTTCTTGTTTGATAATTGTTTTATTTTTTTGTTAAAAGTTCATCAGCTG
This sequence comes from Carcharodon carcharias, assembly GCF_017639515.1. NCBI lineage: Eukaryota > Metazoa > Chordata > Chondrichthyes > Lamniformes > Lamnidae > Carcharodon > Carcharodon carcharias. The sequence continues at coordinate 101,388,604 of NC_054479.1, read as the reverse complement.
ATTCCTGTAACCTGTTCAGTAGCCACCCTTCACGTTTCTAAACAAAAAATGGTGAGGATCAACAAGCCAGGCTCCACCCATGGATCTGACCTGTCCAGTAGTAACATCAACTGGGAACATAACACCTCCCCACAATTTACATTCCCACCCAGTTTGGTGTTATCAGCAAATCTGGAAATATGACAATTGGTCCACTCAATCCAAATCAATTATGTAGATTGTGAACAGCTGTGGCCCTAGCACTGATCCTTGTGGTACCCCACCAGTAAAAGCCTGCCATTCTGAGAATGATCTGTTTATTCCAACTCTGCTTTCTGACTGCTAACCAATTCTCAATCCATACTTGTATGTTTCCCCAATCCCATGCGCTCGAATTTTATTCACTAACCTCCTGTGTGGGGCCTTATCAAAGAGCTTTCTGAAGATCCAAATACACCATATCCACTTGTTCTCCTTTATCCATGAGACAAATAACATCCTTAAAAAACCCCAACAAGTTTGTCAAACATGATTTCCCTTTCATAAGTCCATGGTGACTATGCCTAATTTTAACATATGGGTTAGGAGCAGAAGTAGGCTACTCGGCCCTTCAAGTTTGCTCTGCCATTCTGACTGTAACCTCCTGCCTACCTCCAATAACCTTTCACTTGGTTATCAAGAATCTACCTACCTCTGCATTGAAAACTTTCAAAGACTATGTTTCCACTGCTTTCGAGGAAGGCAATTTCTTAAATGGGCAACCCCTTATTTTTAAACAGTGATCCTAGTTCTTGATTTTCCCACAAGAGGAAACATCCTCTCCACATCCACCTTGTCAAGATCCCTTAGGACCTTATATGTTTCAATCAAGTTGCCTCTTAGTCTGCTAAACTCCAGCAGATAGAAGCCTAGCCTGTCCAATCTATCCTCATAAGACAAGCTGCCTATTACTGGTATCAGTTTAGTAAACCTCTGAACTACTTCCAAAGCATTTACACCCCTCCTCAACTAAGGAGACCAATATTGTACTTCAGATGTGGTCTCACCAGTATCCTGTACAACCTCCCTACTTTTATATTCAATTCCCCTCGCAATCAATGATAACATTCTATTAGCATTCCTAATTACTTGCTGTATCTGCACCCGAGCCTTTTTATGATTCATGCACCAGGACACCCAGATCCCTCTGAATCTCAGGGCTCTGCAATCTCTCACCATTTAGATCATATGCTTCTTTTCATTCTTCCTGTCAAAATAGACAATTTCAAATTTGCCCGCACTATACGCCTTTTGCCAGATCATTGCCCACTTTAACCTATCTATGTCCCTTTGTAACTTCCTTACTTCAAAACTTACTTTCCTACCTATCTTTGCATCATCAGCAAATTTAGCAACCATACCTTCTGTCTCTTCATCCAAGTTATTTGCATAAATTGTAAACAGTTGAGGCCCCAGCACTGATCCCTGTGGCACATTAATCGTTACATCCCGCCAACCAGTAAAATACCCATTTATGGCTACCTTCTATTTCCTGTCTACTAGTCAATCTTCTATCCATACCGATATGTTTCTCCATACACCATGAGCATTTATTTTCTGCAACAACCTTTGATGTGGAATCTTATCAAATGCCTAAGTACAGTACACCCACAGTTCCCCTTTATCCATATCACATGTGATTCCTTCAAAGAACTTTAATAGAATGGTTAAACATGAGTTCCTTTCCACAAAACCTTATTGACTCTCTGTGATTGCCTTGAATTTTTCTAAGTGCTCTGACATAACATTTTTAATAATAACTTCCAACATTTTCCGTATGACAGATGTTAAGCTAACTGGCCTGTAATTTCCTGCTTTCTGTCTCCCTCCATTTTAAATAAAGGAATTACATTCATTATTTTCCAATTTAATGGAACCTTCCCTGAATCCAGGGAATTTTAGAAAGGTAAAATCAATGCATCAACTATCCCACTAGCTACTTCTTTTAGGATGAAGTCCATCAGGACCGAGGGGACTTGTCAGCCCACATCTCCAACAATTTGCTAAGTACCACTTTCTTGCTGATTGTAATTTTCCTGAGTTCCTCCCTCCCCTCCAATTCCTGATTTACAGCTATTTTTGGATGTTACTTGTATCCTCTATAGCAAAGACCAATACAACATACCTGTACAATTCATCTGCCATCTCTTTATTTTCCATTATTAATTTCCCAGAATCATTTTCTATAGGACCAGCACTCACTTTGTTAATCCGTTTCTTATTTAAGTAGCTATAGAAACTCTTACTATTCATCTTTATATTTCTAGCTGGATTTCTCTCATGTTCTATTTTTCCCTCCTTATTCATCTTTTTGTCAATCTTTGCTGTTCTTTATATTCTGACCAATGTTCTGACCTGCCACCCATCTTATATGCTTTTTCTTTAAGTTTATTACAGTCTTTAACTGTTTTAGTTAGCCATGGATGGTGGGGGCTCCCTTTGAATTTTCCTTTCTCATTGGAATGTACTTTTTCTGTGCACTCCGAAATATCTCTTTAATTGTCTGCACTGCATCTCTATTGACCTACCCCTTAACCTCATTTGCCAGTTCACTTTAGCTAGCTCTGCTTTCTTTCCCACATAATTGCCCTTATTTAAGTTTAAAATACTAATCTTGAGCCCACTCTTCTCTCCCTCAAACTGATTATAAAACTCAATCATATTATGATTGCTGCTATCCAGGGGTGCCTTCACTATGAGGTTATCAATTAATCCTATCTTGTTGCACAATACCAGATCTAGCATAGCCTGCTCTCTGAAAGGCTGTACATTTCTGACAATCTCCCATTATCTCATCCTTTATACTCTGTCCTATCATGTAGTTACAATTAGGGACCCTGTACACCACACCCACAAGTGAGTTCTTGCCTTTATCATTTCTCATCTCAACTCACACTGCTTTTACATTCTTGTTTCCCGAACTTAGGTCATCCCTCTCGAATGTGCTAATACCATCATTAATTAGTAGACCCATGCCTCCACCTTTTCCTACCTTCCTGTCTTTCATAAAAGTCACATACCCTTCAATATTCAGGTCCTGATCTATGTCATCCTGCAGCTATGTCTCTGTAATGGCTATCAAATAATACTTATTTATTTGTATTTGCGCTATCAATTCATCGGTTTTGTTTCGAATGTTGCATGCATTCAGATACAGAGACTTTAGTTTTGACCATTCTTTTCTAAATGTCCAGTGATCACATCCTTAATAATAGATTCTAATATTTTCCTTATTACTGACACCAGACTAACAGGTCTGTGGTTCTCCATTCTCCCTTTTCCTCGCTTCTTAAATAGTGGAGTTACGTTTGCTACTTTCCAGTTGCAGGAATCTTTCCAGAATCTATAGAATTTTGAAAGATAACCACTAATGCATCCTTTATCTCTCTACCTATCTCTTTCAACACTCTGGGATGAAGTTCATCTGGTCCAGGGGATTTGTCAACTTTCAATCGAGTTAACTTTTCAAATACTACCTCTTTACTACTAATAATTTCTTTTAGTTCCTCAGTTCCACAAGTCACCTGGTCACCTAGTATTCCTGGAAGATTTTCAGTATTATTTTCCATGAAGACAGATGCAAAGTACAGTTTAGTTTCTCTGCAATTTCCCTGTTCTCCACTATAAATTCTCCTATCCCCACCTGTAATTGGCCCACACTTGTCCTAGCTAAACTTTTCATTTTCATGCTCCTAAAGAAGCTTTTACTGTCCGCCTTTATGTTCCTTGCTAGTTTACATTCATATTCTCTTTTCCCTTTCTTTATCAGTTTCTTGTCCTCCTTTGCTGGGTTCTAAATGGCTCCCAATCCTCAGGCTTATAAATCACTTCCTTTGATTTAATTCAATCTTCAACTTCTTTTGTTAACTATGGTTGATTTACCTTTTCCTTTGGGTGCTTGTGCTTTAGAGGAATTTATATCTGTTGTAGACCATGTAGTATTTCTTTTAATATAGCCATTGCCTGTTTATTGTCAAATCATTTAGTATATTTTCCCAATCCACCATACACAACGTGCCCCTCATACCTTCATAACTTCCTTTTTTCAGATTTAAGATCCTAGGTTCAGAATGAACTGCATTGCATTCAAACTTGTTGCAAAATTTTATCATAATATGGTCACTATTTCCCAAATGCACCTTTACAGCAAGGTTATTCATTAGCCTTTTCTCATTACACAACACTAAATCAAATAAAGCCCAATCCCTAGTTGGTTCCGCAACATATTGCTTGAGAAACCCATCTCCTACACACTCCAGCAATTCATTCTCCCAGTGCTGATTTGGATAAACTAGTCTATGTGTAAATTGAAGTCATCCATTATTATTGTATTCCCCACATTACAAGCATCTCTAGCATGGTCATGCAATATTTTTAAGGCAGAGGTAGGTAGATTCTTATTAGGCAAGGGAGTCAAAGGTTATCGGGGTTAGATGGCAATGTGGAAATTGAAACATAAGCAAATCAGTCATGACCTTATTGAATGGCGGAGCAGGCTCGAGGGGATGAATGGTCTACTCCTGTTCCTAATTCTTATGTTCTTATGTTCTAAGTTCCTGATTTATACTGTGCCCAACATTACCACGACAGTTTGGTGGCCTATAAACAACTCCCACAAGTGTCTGCTGCCCCTTGCTGTTTCTTAGTTCTACCCAAACTGATTCTACACCAGGATCCTTAGATCTAAAATCGTCTCTTACCAATGTACTGATTTTGTCCCTGATTAAGAGCTACCTGACTTCCTTTTCCTTTTCATGTTAACATATCCCTGTTAAATGGCAAATATCCTTGGATGTTCAATTTTGCACCAACATCAAGACCATTGGTTGCCTATGGTTGACAGAACAAACTTCACATGATAAAGAGAAAACATGTACTCACCAGTAATCCTAGGGGGGAATCGTCACAGATTTGCTCTATGTGCGGTAACTGGTCACTAAAACAATGTTTTACCTGCTGGCCATGTTGACGAGTTTTCATGCTGTATCATCCCAAACCCACCACATTATTTATGCATTCCTGGGAAACATGGTCATTTCCGTTGAGGGAGGGCCCCAACTCTGCTGCCATGCATCACCTCAACGCTTCATCAAGCCAGGCACCACATTTAAAGTACAGCCACGCTCATGCTTCCAGTCCAGGACTGCAGCAAAGAAAACATCGCCCCAAAAGGCAAGAAGGCTGCAGACTCGATCGCCCTTTAGATGTCATGAGGCCCACTGTGATTTCCTCTCTGGCCGCAGGGAGGGGCAGCAAGATTGCACTACGGCTTGGTAGGTGCTGGTAGGGTTGATCAGTGCCAATGCTGCACAAAATGAGGTTGGCCATCCAATGCAGATGTAGGATGAATGATCTCATCCGTGCAGCCAGGATATGCCAACCATCTAAGCACTCTAAACACACACTCAAGCACATCACACATTCACTGGAATCTCTGTCCACGCAGATCAAGGGACATCAAACATGCCCCACCCATGTCCATCTGGCCTCAGCTCCTCTGGAGACTGCCTTCAGGCATACCATCTTGAGCCACTTGCACACATCAACATTTTGTTCCCCACACAAACAAACCTGGGATACCTTCCTTCCCCAGTCGAGCCCTCATTCTGCAGCCTCTTCCCTGAAGCCAGTTCTCCCCCTGCAGCCATTTAAAAATCATCCATATATGGCTGATTTGGTAGGGAGAGACCTGCCATGAGCCACCTTAAAAGTGATGTGGTGCCGTCTGTGAAGCCTGGCGCTGCTGACTGCGAGTGCTGACCGAAGCAAGTGGGGCAAACAAACTTTGAAGTCTGGAGTGAAGTGCAGCCCGTTGCTTATGTGTTGTTGTGAAACACGTCGGAGTGCTTTCTGGCCGACGTGGATGGACAACACAGCAGGGGAGGGCCGTTTCCGGCGGGCAGGCTTAATAATGATATCCTGATGAATTAAGTGAGGTTCCTCATGCCCGATGGCAGGGAACGCGGCCCAACATCAGCGGGCAGAGTGGACAATCGCAAACTAGTTTCACACCGTCGTGGAAACTGATCACACAATATTGTTCACTCATACCACCGAAAACACCCGGTGGGCAGGGAAATCCTGAGCCCTTGTGTCAGAAACCATGGGAACGCCTGTCTCTGTAGTTGGAGTTGGTCCTATGTAGCAGAAATCATATTGCAGAGTGTTAAATAATAATTTGCTCTAAATTAAATTCAGGTAATGAAAAGAAGTAAGCTCTACTCACCAGTAATGCTGGTCTCAGAAGCAGGAGGTACACCTGTCACAGTAGTCGGTGTTGGCACTATGTAGCAGAGGAAATGTTACAGAATATAAATACACGAATCGCAGAAAATTAACTTAACACGCTGATGAGGAGAAGCACAATACTCACCACTGATGGTGATCTCTGAAGTTGTTGGTCTTCCTGTTACTCCAAATGGCGCTGGCCCTAAATGCCAGAGAAAATTGGGCAGAATATTACTACTGGCTGCATCGCTTTCCTAGATCATGTTTAGATATTCATTTGTATTCATTAGTTCAGTTGAAGCAAGTTAGAAATGCTTCTACAAAGGTAAGGAACTGAAAATTAATTGTACCCAAAATATCCTATCAGTAATTCAATTCCCAAAATCTAGTGGTTAACCTCCAGAGCAGTCCCTGGAGCTAGTTGCCTGCATATGGCAGTTACTTTTTGGGCAAGGACATCTTAAATGTCATGATGTCAGCACGGTGGGAGGTACTCGTCCCAAGGATGGGAGAAGGAGGCCACCCCGTGTGACCAAGCGTGCATGGCAGGAGGCAGCAGAGGTTGTGAGCTCCCACGACGTGGTTGCGGCACTCATGGACCCAGTGCCGCAAGTGCTTCAACGTGCATGGGAAGGGTGAGTAAGCATGTCGGCATCATTCACTTCACCCATCATGTAAGCTTCTTACCCTCTGGCTCCCCACCCACGTCTGTGTGGCCTGAGTGCAATGAGTCAATGACGGCATGTGTCCTTAGCTGGGCAGCCCAGCAAATATTCCCTATGTGTTCATCGGCCAGAGAAGGTTGTGATGAGATGGGTTCTGCACCCGCAGCATGTGGTGGACTGAGACCCACATCACTGTGATGGGGACACCTGGAGAATCTGCATCCAGGCGCAGTGCTCAAACTCCAGGACATGTCGAAGTCAGGGTGATGACATGGTGGGAGGGGACGTTCAAGGCGGCGTGGCACAGATGGATCTGCTGCCCTCTGTGCTCCACGTCATTGTGCCTTCTTGCAACAGCAGGTACAACTGCGTGCCTCCCAATTGTGGTGAAGACAGCATGTGGCCGGGAGTGGGGGGGCAGCAGGGGGAAAGGACACACCTGGCATATTTGTAAGAGTTCAGGCCAGCAGCAGGGGAAGGATGCACTGCACCCCTGTAATGGGCAACTGTGCTTGGGATGGGCTGGCTGCCTTGAAATTGACAGTACAAGTATCATTTATCAAAGCTATTTTCTCATTTCCAGGAGAATTCTCATAACAACGCCAAGCGGCTGAAGACCGGTGGTGGGCCAGGCCAGATTTTGCAGCTTTGCCATTTTGAACAGGAGGCCCTCGATCTGGAGAGGCGCCACATGCCCAGGTTCATTGGAGCTGGAGAGGTGGGGTTCCACGGACAGGTATGTATGGCCAGTACTCACATCACCAGTAGTCTCCCAACATCCATGGCAGTGCTGATTGCTGAGTGAGTGATGTAACCAACATAGCTTGCCCAGTGCGTGCGGAATGATGAGCGCTTGATGATCTGGGGGACAGGCACGTACATTGACATTGTCCGCACGTTAACTGATCGAATTTCCTTACTCTTCCTTTCAGCATCAGCGCTGCAGGCCGGGGACCCGGAGAAGAAGCAGGAGCCCCCTCTGACAGCTGAGGGGCATGAAGTTGCACCATCAGAAGCATCACATCATCTCTGCCAGGCAGGCACCAGAACAGATTCTGGCACCTCGGTGGGCATCATATCTTTGGCTAGTGTCCTGGATCACAGCATTGAGGACACTTCACAGTCACTGGAGGAGCTGGCAGAGACAGACTGCCAATGGTGCCCACAGTTGGAGGACTGCAGGGGCCCAGGCACATGTTCAGTCCGTTGCTGATGATGAGCCCCTGGAGTCATCGGCGATGCAGCCAGCTGAGGAGATGCGACCAGGTGTGCGGGGACCATCTGGTGGAGATACATGAGGCTGTTCTTGGCTTAGTGTCAGTGGTGAAGGAGTCTACAAGTAGCCGATGCACTGAGCCTCATGGCTGAGCGCCAAGCTTCCTCCACAGAGACAGTGGCGACTCTCATAGAAAGACAGCTCCAGGGACAGGATCAGGGGCTCCTGGGGTTGCTCTTGGATCTGCAATCCCTCACAGGGACACTGACCTCAGGCGGTCAGTGCCCATGTGGGCAGTGGTTTGGGCATCAAGTATCTCACCTCGGTGCCCATCCATCCAGCAGGGAGGGCCAAACGGACCTCACGTCAACGAAGCAGCTACCTGAAGTCTCTATTGGCAGCTGTCAGGGCGCTCCCGATGAGGGCGGCAGCTCCTCCGCCCCCTCTGCCAGTGACCGTTGCATCTGGTGAGACTGCAACAACTGGGAAGTAGCCAACTGTGGAACTGGCCACACCATCCCAGGCGCGGCCAACACAGGGTCGATGGGCCAGAGGACGTCCACCAAGGTCATCAAGGCCAACAGGAACATTAGATGCCAGTGCCAGTGAGGGGGCTCCACAAAGACATAGCACCCACAAACTAAAATGAAGGCACCCTAGGCACACCCCAGGTTCATCACTGGTTGTTTTTTGTTGACCCCCCCCTATGCATTCCTTCTGTGTGAAGTGCAACACCCAATTTATTTCTGTTATGTCAAGAGACTTTTGTTACCAGCATTAAACTTATGTTGTCTAAAATGGCTGGCGGTGCCTTTTTTCTTGGGCAGATGCATGGGTTCCTGAGATTTGATGAGTAATTTGTGTGTTATTTACATTTATTGACAGGGCCCATCGTCAATGCTCCTATCCAGAAAGATTTTGCACTAAGATCTCCAGGATGGAGGCTACAGGCCAGCCTTGTGTTGGAGATCCACATGTGCTATGCTAGCTAAAGGTTCCTTGGATTCGAGCGTTTCGGGTGTCCTTGCCTCCCTGGAGTATGACCAGGTCAAGCATGTGCCCCCTCATCCTTTCCCTGTGCGTTCTTATCCTCAGACTCACTGCTGGACTCATCGTGTTCAGCGCAGCCACTCTGTCTATATCTTCTTCATCCACTGCATCCCCCCTTTGCAGCACAAGATTGTGGAGAGCGCAGCATGCGACCACTATCAGTGACACTCAATCTGGGGGGTACTGAGTGCACCCATTGAGCGGTCCAGGCATCTGAAACATATTTTGAGAAGACCAATGGCTCTCTCCACCAAAGCCCTTGTGGTGCTGTGGCTCCTATTGTACAGCTGCTCATCTTCTGTTCCTTGGATGGTGGAGAGGTGTCATGAACCACCTTCTGAGGGGATAAGCCCTTGTCACCCAGCAGCCATCCATTAAGCTGGGCTGGAGCACTGAAGAGCCCTGGTACCTGGATTGTCTGAGGATGTAGGCGTCGTGGGAGCTGCCTGGGTACCTTGCACAACTTGCAGAATCTGCATCCTGTGATCACACACTATCTGCACATTCATCGAGCGAAAACCCTTCCTGTTGACGAAGGCACCAGGCTCACCTACTGGTGCCTCAATGGCCACGTGTGCAGCCTATTGCACCCTGGATGCGGGGGAAGCCAGCAATCACTGCAAAGCCTCTGGCTCGCTCTTTCTGGTTTGTCTGGTCCCAGTGGAAGTGGATGAAGGTCAATGCACACCTGAACAGAGCATTTGTGACCTGCTTGACACAAGTGTGGACAGCTGATTGGGAGACGCCACAAAGATCACCCCCCAACCCTGGAAGCATAGAAGTTGAGGGCAGTTGTGACCTTCAGAGCCGCTGGCATGGGGTGTCCACCATACAGTTAGCTGAGATCTCTGGACCAATCACTGTTGACTGTCACCCTTGACAAACGGAGCCTCCTTCGGCACTGCACCTTAGGCATATTGAGGTAGGTGGTTCAACTTCTGTATCCCCTGGCAGCAGAATAGTGGCATCTTCTGCAGCCCCCTTGAGCCTTGGACTACCTCTTGGCCCTGCGCCCTTTGAGCCTGCGCCTGTCCTCCCAAAAGTGGCTCCCCTGCAAGCTGAATATGCACTCCTGACCTCCTCCGCCTTCTAGTCCTCCCTTCCTCCTCAGATGAGGTGCCTCCATGGAGGGATCATCTCCCATTCCCACGCTCAAGGAGGCCTCCTGAAACCTACAGGCCCAAAAACAAATCCTCACTGAAAAGTGCTTACCTGAAGGTTATGAGTCCAGTCCAAGAGCTGCTTGCGTTTGCAACTTTTCCAGCTCACACAGGCAAGTTTCACTAACTTCTGAGCAGTAACTTTTAAATGTCTGGATTCGCAAACCCACTGAGCCCTCTTCTCCCGCCTGTGGATGAGCTTCATCCAAATTTCTAGTACCTGCCTGCCCGCTGCGCCTGTGCGACGAGCCGAATATTGCTCAGGTGCCTTAAAATCAAGGTCAATTGCGGCCTCAAGGGCTTTAAGTGGCCCGTTAATTAATGGCAGTCATGCAACAGACATCGTCGCTCGCCCCACCCACTGATATATCGCGATGGCTCGCGAGACGTTGGACATGCACCCGACGTCACCGCACGTCATTTTATGCATCAGCGTGTGGTTCCCCATCCCCTGCACGCCAACGGAAAAATTCTGCCCCAGATTGCAGTGTTAAATCACAAAATGATCAAAATTAATTTTAGCTAATGAAATGAAATAAGCTCTATTCAGTAATGCCGGACTCAGGAGCAGGAAGTACACCTGTCACAGTAGTTGCCGTTTTCGCTATGTAGCAGAGGAAATATTACAGAATATTAATACACAAATCGCAGAAAATTAATTTAACATGCTGGTGAGGAGAAGAACAATACTCACCACTGATGGTGGTCTCTGAAGTTAATGGTCTTCCTGTTCCTCCAAATGGTGTTGGCCCTAAATACCAGAGGAAATGGTACAATATATTAATTCACTACTGGCTGCATGGTTTCCAAGATCATGTTTAGATGTTCATTTGTATTCATTTAGTTCAGGTGAAGAAGCAAGTTAGAATTGCTTCTACCACAGGTAAGAAGCTGAAAATTAATTATACTCAAATAATCCCATCAGTAATTCAGTTCCCAAAATCCAGTGGTTAACCTCCAAAGCAGTTAGTTGGAACTAGTTGCCAGCAAATGGCAGGTTACTTTTCAGGCAAGGACATCTTAAATGTCATGATGTCAGCAAACTTTGAGCAAAAGATTGAGCGCTTGTTTGCCAGCGAAACCTAAATTTTAAAAATTTCAAACTGATTGATATTTCTAACAATTTTAAGGGTGCATTTTAAAAATCCCACTGAGCACATGGCACTTTTCATCACTACTTTTCAATTATTCGCTAATGAGCACTTTGCTTTATTTCCATCTGAGGAAATAATTTTGTCAGTCTTTCTTAATAGAAAGTGCACATGAAAGGATCATCCGTCCAAAATTATCAAAAAAGAATCCTTTTCATTTTGCAATTTATCAGATGAGATGCTTTCTCATATCCCAAATTTTTGTTTTCAATATTTGCTTCAAGTACACAAATGGAGGCTGTCATTCCTGGGTTCTCCATTTCTCAATAGGTTGTGGGCAGTCTTCATAATGAGTGCCTCTTGTAAATTAAAAACATATTGCCATGAATGCAATCAACTATCAGCAGGATCAGCAATATCCAATAAATCCAACAACCTGATTTAACAACAGTCTCTACAGAAAGTTAGAATTCATAACGCCAGATATCTATTATATTTGGTTACAATCACTTTTCTAATAACGATTCAGTGAGAAGATCTTTTAATCTCCAACAAGTATGTGTCAATAAGCCGTGAGGCAGGTAAAACACCAAGATGCTTGTGCTCAAATTTTCCAACATAAGGACAGAAATTGTACCAAAGGTGACACAAAGAATTCACAATTTACTAGCATTTGACCATTGTCAGTACAAAGGATGAAGAAGCATAATTAAGAAGTACAAACATTACAAATAATACTGTGGAACTACTCATATGGCACTCATTTATACATTTCCATGTGATTGGACTCAACATATCATCAACTTCAATTTTGCAAAAACATCAAGACCCTTGACTGCTACTGTTGGCAGGGCAAACTTCACACGTGTTGGCCAGGAGCTGCAGCCGAACTGCTGACACAGGCAAAGTAACTTTTGACCTGAAGTAACCTGAGTCCAGTCACTGGACTGAGCTGGCTGGAAATGGTTTGAAGTAGCTGAGTTTCTTGAAGAAACAAAGGGAATGAGATTAAGACACAAGTCCTTATTTAGGACAGGAGGAACGAGGTAATGCTACCTAAGTCTTGGAACAGAGCCAATGAGAATATGCCACAGACTAGGCAAGCAGGCCTAAACCAATGGGAGAGAGACAGCACAGCTTGAAGAGATAAGATTCAGTATAGGACTGGAGGATTTCGGGCATAGAGCAGCGAAGACTCCGGAAACAACCATCGCAGAAGCGGAAGAACCTACGTCAGCAATGTAGAGACACAAGAGAAGAGAATGGAACGCCTGGCCAGCATCAGCTCTCCTTTTTGGGTATTAGCTTTTATATTCTGTGACCACTCAGGGACTGTCAGAGAAACTTAGTTGGTGTGCGTTTAGATCCTAGTTTTGGGTATAAAACTGTATAACCTGCTGTAAACTGCATGTCTATATTTAACCAGACATATAAGCTATATACAGATGATCTAATGACGTGAATAAAGCAAATTTAGAGTTAAGAGAGAATTGACTCTTCTCTGTGTACAAGCTAATAACCATTACGGTGATCTCCGGCAACATATTTGGCGTCCCTGGGTGGGCTCGAGGATAAATCTCTCCATTGAGTCAGCGGGAGCCTCAAGCCAAACCAAGTTGGCAAAGCACACAGAGAACAGGAGTTTGGGTTAATTCTAGCCATTAACATAAGATGATGAATCAAGGGGAATATCCAAGCCCTGGGAACTTGGATTGTTTTGCCTGGAAGGGACTCCTCCAAAAATATGTAATAGGGAAGTGGCCGCAATATGGGGAGTATGCGGGTCACATTGGTGATAAGGGAAAACCCGCTGGGGAAGCCCTTTGGAGAATTGCGCAAAGATGTCAAGAAATTTAAAAGGTACAAAAGTCCGTAGCGATCGGATGTTTATTTGAGAAATGGGTAGAATGCCGACAGCAGGCTAGGAAGGAGAGAGGACAGACTAGAGGAGAGAATAAAAAATTCATTGAGGAGCTAGCCCGCCTTAGTGAGAAGGTAACTGATTTAAAGAGACAGAGAAGTGCAGATTTGAACCAATATCAGTTACAGTGCGAAAAATTGGCTAATGAAAGAGGTAAGTGAGAAGGAGAAGCCCAAGCAGCTAAAGCTGAGGTGGAGGGATGGAAACAACAATGTAGTGATTTAAAAAACTGCTATGAAAGTGATTCACAGAGCAGCTCAGAAAAAGAGGAACAGTACCGGTGATCGCACAAAGTGCCAGAAACTGATAGTGAGGCTGCAAGATCAGCTAGCTACACAGAGGGGGCATACTGTGTGCTTTCGCACCCGGAAGAGAAAAGAAAACGGTCAAGGGGATGTAGATTGGGATGATTTAGCAGACGGGGTGGATAGATACAGCAGCGGTGACAGGGAACCTCCACCAGAGGTTCCCACCGCCGGCATATATTCCAGAGCCGGAAAACCATCTGCCCCAATGGCCCCCCTTGTAACCACTAGAGCACAAGTAGGGGCAGGTGGCCAGGGGCCAGCCAGCCCAAATATGATATATTCCACCCCACTTGGGGTACAACAACTGAGGGATGTTGCGAAAGAAATTGAGACGTGCGTGCCCGGGGATGATCCTAGGGAGTTGTTCCTAGCGGTCAGGCAACAGAAAGGGGTACACAGCTTAGACGATGCCAAGGAAAGAAAATTAATTCTAACGTGCCTACACCCACATATACACTCCGCCCTACCAGAGGAACAAAAACTTGGTAGAGGCAAAATGAGGCCTTAAAGAACTAGGTATTTTCTGTCATGGGCGATAACAGAGGGGACCCAGTGGCCAGGGCTGATGAAATGCTATCAAAGAAAAGGTGAGCACCCCACCGTATTTTTGGCTCACATTTGGGCAGTGTTTCAAGGGGTCTATGGCATAGGCCTAGATAGGGATAACTTACAGCTGGAGGTTAGGAACCGATGGCTGAGAACGCTAGTGTCGCATGGCACTGAGGAGTCGAGCAAGGCATTAGATCAGTTTGATCCCACTGATGACACACATATGGAGCCCTGGATAATTAGGAAGATGGTTAGAGTATGGGAAAGGGAAACACCAAAACTACGAAAGACATCCAGGGACAGAGCAATGCCTGTTAAGAATCAGGCGACAACCTGGAGAAATGAAGGGAGGGGACCTACTCAGAGGGAACACCCTCCAGCTTATCAGACAGTGGGAAGAGGTAGAGGCAGAGGAAAAGGAAACTTCTCGGGAACGGGGAGAACTCAGGGCGAGGTGTCCAAATGCTATAACTATGGCCGAGAGGGACACTTCGCAAGGGACTGCCCGAAACCAAGATGAGAGAATGCAGGTCGGGGAGGAAACCAGAACCTACCCATGGAACAGCCGAATAGACCAAGTCCTCAGTGTGATATGACAGAAGTACCACTGAGTGCCGGGTTGTACCCCGAACTGCAATGACAGTCTCAGGCCTCTCCGTTATGGGTGTGTGATACGCGGTGGGATGACACGGGGAGACCCCTAGTGAATGGTAGGGTTGGAGGCCACCCATTAACATTCCTTTTGGGACACAGGGGGGTCCCGAACCACCGTTAACACCACTCAGATCAATGACATAGATTGGAAAATTCAAAACAAATTATTCTAAGTGGATTCACAAGGCATTCACAAGTGGGATATGTGAGTGTACCATTGGAAGTCGGTGTGGGAGACATATTGATAGAGCATTCAGTGGTCCTTATCAAATTACCCAGAGAACAAGAACATATATTAGGGAGCAACTATATGGCCAAAGCGGGACTCTGCTTTGACCCCGTTAATTGTATGATTTGGCAAATGCCTTTGGGCATAGGCAGTATAAATCACACACTCATCCCAGGGGGGAATATCAGGATAGGATATGCACGATCGGGAAATGTAGATAGAACCAGGAGAAATGAGTGACGATCGTGAAGTACAACAAATTATTGCACAAAACTCAATAGTATTCGCCCGACATAAACATGATTGTGGGGAAAATGACCAGGAGTGTTCGTATACAAGGTCCAGATCCCAAACCAGTACAGTTCCCAAAACAAGCAGAAGAAGAGATAGGAAAGGTGATACAGAGTTTGCTGCAGCAAGGGATATTAAGACCAATAGCTTCTACTAATAACCCGCCTATTTGACCAGTGAGGAAACCAGACGGTAGCTGGCGACTAACGATAGATTACAGAGAATTAAATAAAGTCACCCTGTTAACAGCCCCTACTGTAGCAACTAGCCCAGAGACAGTAGTTCGACAAAATGAGGATGCGCAGTGGTTTATGGTTTTGGACATAAGTAACGGTTTTTGGTCTATTCCACTGGAGAAAGAGTGTCAATATAAATTCGCGTTTACTTTCCAAGGACAGCAATATACATGGACCACCCCTGCCACAGGGATTCCACAATTCCCCGTCCATATTTCATCAATGGCTGAGGGAAGGGTCAAAAGGATTCTCGAGGCCCTAATGTCTAGTGCAGTATGTAGACGACTTACTCCTACAAACTAAAACCAAAAAGAAACATTATTAACTGCTAAGTGAATTACGGCAATTGTTCCATGACTTGGGATTAAAGATTAACCCTAAAAAAGCGCTGATCATGAAACAAAAAGTTACTTACTTGGGAATGATTCTGACACCGGGGAAGAGGGACATTGACAAACGATGGGCAGAGACGGTTGGCAGACTCCCTGTTCCGTGGGATGTAAAAGGTTTAAGGTCCTTCTTAGGCTTGGTGGGATATTGCAGGGACCACATTGATGGATTCGCCACAAAAGCGGCCCCGCTAATGGAATTATTAAAAAAGAATGTGGCCTGGGAGTGGAAAACAGAACACAACCAGGCCATGACCACTCTAAAGCAAGCACTAGCTGCCGCGCCTGCTCTGGAAAACCCCAAATCCAACTGAGCCGTTTTCAATGGAGGTGGCTACCACAGACACCACCCTTTCGGCAGGAGACACACAGAAAATTGCGACCAGTAGCGTACGCCTCACGTATGCTCTCATCAGTAGAGCAGCGTTATATGGTATGCAAAAACACTTGCTAGCTGTCTTTTGGGCAGTGCAGCATTTTACCTATATAGTGGGACTAACCCACTTACAATATTAACAGAACACACCCTTGTACAGCTACTGTTAGACGGAAGGATTAAGGATGGTACAGTTAGCCAAAATAGAATCGCTAGATGGACATTGTTGCTACAAGGGAGAATATAAACGTAAAGGGGGTTAAAATCACCACTATGTTAGCAGACAAGTTAGTCCATCAGGGAGAAAAAAAGAATGGCAATTTCTGATAACAAATGACCCCCAAGGGCCCTTTTGTATCAAAGAAAGGGAGGGAGTAAGACAGAGCCTGAAAGCAGAGATCATATTGCAGATAGCTAAATCACAAATTGCTCTGAAATAATTTCACCTAATGAAGTGAAATAGCTCTACTCACCATTAACGCTGGTCTCTGAAGCAGGAAGTATACCTGTCACTGTAGTTAGTGTTGGGCACTATGTAGCAGAGGAAATATTACAGAATATTAATACACGAATTGCACAACATTAATTTCACATGCTGATGAGGAGAGACCAATTCTCACCACCACTGATGGTGGTCTCTGAAGTGGTTGGTCTCCATGTTCCTCCAAATGGTGTTGGCCCTAAATACCAGAGAAAATGATAAAGCATATTAATTCACTGCTGGCTGCATCGATTTCCTACATAATGTACACTGAATTTACTTCAGTTGAAGGAGTATGTTAGAGATGATACTAGAAAGGTAAAAAACAGAAAAATAATTATACCCAAATCTACTTCAATAATTCAATTCTCAAAATCTAGCAGCTAAACTCCAGAGCAGTTGCTGGAGCAAGTTGCCTGCAAAAGGCATTTGCTTTTCAGGCAAGAATATCATGAATGACATGGTGTCAACAATCGCTTCATTATCTTTTCTCAACAAGAATGAGCGATTGTTTACAAGGAAAGATTATACTAAATGTAGCAGAGTAAATATTTCAGCATACTAATACACAAATCGCAGAAATTTAAATTAACACGCTGATAAGGAGAAGAACAATACTCACCACTGATGGTGGTCTCTGATGTTCTTGGTCTTCCAGTTCCAACAAATGGTGTTGGCCCTAAATACCAGAGAAAATGGTACAATATATTAATTCACTATTGGCTGCATGGCTTTCCTAGAAAATGTACACTAAATTTACATCAGTTGAAGGAGCAAGCTAGAGACGATACTACAAAGGTAAGAAACAGAAAAATAATATTCCCAAAATCTACTATCACCAATTCAATTCTCAAAATCTAGCGGTTAACCTCCAGAGCAGGTGCTGGAGCAAGTTGCCTGCAAAAGGCAATTGCGTTTCCAGCAAGAATATCATTAATGACACGGTGTCAACAAACGCTTCATAATCTTTTGTTGACAAGAATGAGCGATTGTTTACAAGGAAAGATTATATTTAACATAGCAGAGGAAATATTACAGTATACTCTACACTAATCACAGAAATTTAACTTAACATGCTGATTTGGAGAAGAACAACACTCACCACCGATGGTGGTTTCTGAAATTCTCGGTCTTCCTGTTCCTCCAAATGGCGTTGGCCCTAAATGCCAGAGGAAATGGCAGAGATTATTAATTCACTACTGGCTGCATCGGCTTCTGAGATAATGTTGAGATAAACCACATCATCTAGTTCAGTTGAAGGAGCAACTTACAATTACTTCTACAAAGATAAGGAATAGAACAATAATTATATACAACATAGCCGAGCAGCAATTCCCTTCCAATAAGGTAGAGGTTAACTTCCAGAGCAATTCCTGGACAAGTTGCCGATAAAAGGCACTTAATTTTCATGCAATGATAGCTTCAATGACATTGTGTCAGCAAATGCTTCATTTGCTTTTCTTCACGAGATTGAGCGCTTCTTAACAGGCAAAACTTAATTTGCACGATTTCAAACTGATTGATATTTCAAACAACTTCAAGGGCGCAATTTAAAAATCCCACTCAGCACATGGCACTTCTCATCACCACTTCACCAATTATTTGCTAATGGAAACCTTGCTGTATTCCATTTTCAGAAAATAATGTTCTCTGTCTTTCCAAAAACATATTTCACATGGAAGCCTCATCATTGCCCAAAATCATCCCAAAAGAATCCTTTCATTTTCCAGTTCATCAATTGAGATGCTTTTAAGCACATCCTCTTGGCCTCAGGACAGACAAGCATTTCTCGACTCATCAGATAACCTGATGTCTTCTGCTTTCATCATTCATTCAAATAAGTGCATTTAGGTTCCTAAAATTAATAACAGCAACCTGATAGTTCTTCTAAGTATAGATGCAAAAAAGCAAATAATCGCAAATTTTCAATTTCGATATTTGCTTCAAAAAAACAAATGGAATTGTCAGGCCCCAGTTCCTCCATTTCTCAAAAAGTTTTGCGCCGTCTTCATTATCCGTATCGCTTGCTAATTCAAAGATACTGCCAATCACACAATCACTCATCCAGCAATGACACAGCGGACTGACTCCATCAATTCAACAAGCTTACTTAACTGCGCCGTCCTCGACCAAAAGAATTACTTGACAATGCCAGATATCAACTATAACTGGCAACAATCACAATTCTCATACCTCTTTAATCAACAAGTCTTTTAATCACAAAACAAATATGCATCAATAAGCAGTGAGGTAAGTAAAGGAACAAGGTATTTGTGCTCACATTTTGTAAAATGCAGCACAGCAATTGTACCTAAGCTTACACAAAGCGTTAACAATTTATTATCATTTGACAATTTTACCATCAGAAACCACTGCCAGAACAAAGCATAAAGAAGCACATTTATGAAGTAAGAACATTACCAATAATACTGTGGAGAACCTCATTTGGCACTCATTTATACATTTGCATGTGATTGGACTCAACATATCATCAACTTCAATTGTGCAAAAACAGCAAGACCCTTGACTGCCTACTTTTGGCAGGGCAAACTTCACAGGGCAATGAGAAAACATGTCCTCCCCAGTAATCCTGGTTTCTGAAAACATGATAATGCCTGTCCCTGTAGATGGAGTTGGTCCTATGTCGCAGAGATCATATTGCAGAGCGCTAAATCATAAATCGCTCTGAAATAATTCAACCTAATCAAATGAAATTAGCTCTACTCACCAGAAGTGCTGGTCTCTGAAGCAGGAAGTACACCTGTCACTGTCGTTAGTGTTCGCACTATGTAGCAGAGGAAATATTACAGAATATTAATACATGAATCGCACAACATTAACTTAACATGTTGATGAGGAAAAGAACAATTCTCACCACCACTGATGGTGGTCTCTGAAGTTGTTGGTGTCCCTGTTCCTCCAAATGTTGTTGGCCCTAAATACCAGAGAAAATGGTAAAGGAAATTAATTCACTGCTAGCTGCATCGCTTTCCTACATAATATACACTGAATTTACTTCAGTTGGAGTATGTTAGAGATGATACAAGAAAGGTAAGAAACAGAAAAATAATCACACCCAAAATCTCTTATGACTAATTCAATTCTCACAATCTAGCAGTGAAACTCCAGAGCAGTTGCTGGAGCAAGTTGCCTGCAATAGGCATTTGCTTTTCAGGCAAGAATATCATGAATGACACGGTGTCAACAAACACATCATTGTGTTTTGTCGACAAGAATGAGCGATTGTTTACAAGGAAAGATTATACTAAATGTAGCAGAGGAAATATTTCGGCGTACTAATACACAAATCGCAGAAATTTAACTTAACACGCTAATAAGAAGAACAATAATCACCATTGATGGTGGACTCTGAAGTTCTTGGCCTTCCAGTTCCACCAAATGGTGTTCGGCCTAAGTACCAAAGAAAATGGTACAACATATTAATTCACTACTGGCTACATTGCTTTCCTAGAAAATGTACACTAAAGTTACATCAGTTGAAGGAGGAAGCTAGAGATGATACTACAAAGGTAAGAAACAGAAAAATAATTATTCACAAAATCTCCTATCACCAATTCAATTCTCAAAATCTAGTGGTTAACCTCCAGAGCAGGTGCTGGAGCAAGTTGCCTGCAAAAGGCATTTGCTTTTCCGCCAAGAATATCATAATGACAGGGTTGTCAACAAACGCTTCATAATCTTTTGTTGACAAGAATGAGCAGTTGTGTACAAGGAAAGATTATATTTAACGTAGCAGAGGAAATATTACAGAATACTTATAACCGAATCACAGAAATTTAACTTAACATGCTGATGAGGAGAAGAGCCATACTCACCACTGATGGTGGTCTCTGAAGTTCTTGGTCTTCCTGTTCCTCCAAATGGCGTTGGTCCTAAATGCCAGAGGAAATGGCAGATTATTAATTCACTGCTGGCTGCATTGCCTTCTGAGATAATGTTGAGATATTCGCATCATCTAGTTCAGTTGAAGGAGCAACTTACAATTACTTCTACAAAGATAAGGAATAGAACAATAATTATATACAACAGCCTAGCAGCAATTCCCTTCCAATAAGGTAGAGGTAACTTCCAGAGCAATTCCTGGACAAAGTTGCCAATAAGAGGGACTTAATTTACAGGCAATGGTATCTTCAATGACATGGTGTCAGCAAATGCTTCATTTGCATTACATCACGAGATTGAGTGCTTCTTAACAGGCAAAATTAATTTGCATGATTTCAAACTGATTGATATTTCTAACAACTTCAAGGGCACAATTTAAAAATCCCACTCAGCACATGGCACTTCTCATCACTACTTCACCAATTATTTGCTAATGGAAACTTTGCTGTATTCCATTTTCAGAAAATAATGTTCTCTGTCTTTCCAAAAACATATTTCACATGGAAGCCTCATCATTGCCCAAAATCACCCCAAAAGAATCCTTTCACTTTCCAGTTCATCAATTGAGATGCTTTTAAGCACATCCTCTTGGCCTCAGGACAGACAAGCATTTCTCAACTCATCAGATAACCTGATCTCTTCTGCCATCATCTTTCGTTCAAATAAGTGCATTTTGGTTTCTAAAATTAATAACAGCAACCTGATAGTTCTTCAAAGTACAAATGCAAGAGAGCAAATAATCGCAAATTTTCAATTTGGATATTTGCTTCAAAAAAACAAATGGAATTGTCAGGCCCCAGTTCCTCCACTTCTCAAAAAGTTTTGGGCCGTCTTCATTATCCGTATCGCTTGCTAATTCAAAGTTACTGCCAACAACACAATCACTCATCCAACAATGACACAGCGGACTGACTCCCATCAATTCAACAAGCTTACTTAACTGCTCCGTCCTCGACAAAAAGAAATACTTCACAATGCCAGATATCAACTTTAACTGGAAACAATCACAAGTCTCATACCTCTTTAATCAATGCGTCTTGTAATCACAAAACTAATGCGCAACAATAAACAGTGAGGTAAGTAAAGGGAAAAGGTGTTTGTGCTCACATTTTGTAAAATGCGGCACAGCAATTGTATCTAAGCTTACACAAAACGTTAACAATTTATAAAAACAAAAAAACTGCGGATGCTGGAAATCCAAAACAAAAACAGAATTACCTGGAAAAACTCAGCAGGTCTGGCAGCATCGGCAGAGAGAAAAGAGTTGACGTTTCGAGTCCTCATGACCCTTCGACAGAACTTGAGTTCGAGTCCAGGAAAGAGCTGAAATATAAGCTGGTTTAAGGTGTGTGTGTGGGGGGCGGAGAGATAGAGAGACAGAGAGGTGGAGGGGGTTGGTGTGGTTGTAGCGACAAACAAGCAGTGATAGAAGCAGAATATCAAAAGATGTCAACAACAATAGTACAATAGAACACATAGGTGTTAAAGATAAAGTTGGTGATATTATCTAAACGAATGTGCTAATTAAGAATGGATGGTAGGGCACTCAAGGTATAGCTCTAGTGGGTTTTTTTTTTATTTTATATAATGGAAATAGGTGGGAAAAGGAAAATCTTTATAATTTATTGGAAAAAAAAAAGAGAAGGGGGAAACAGAAAGGGGGTGAGGATGGGGGAGGGGACTCACGACCTAAAGTTGTTGAATTCAATATTCAGTCCGGAAGGCTGTAAAGTCCCTAGTCGGAAGATGAGGTGTTGTTCCTCCAGTTTGTGTTGGGCTTCACTGGAACAATGCAGCAAGCCAAGGACAGACATGTGGGCAAGAGAGCAGGGTGGAGTGTTAAAATGGCAAGCGACAGGGAGGTTTGGGTCATTCTTGCGGACAGACCGCAGGTGTTCTGCAAAGCGGTCGCCCAGTTTACGTTTGGTCTCTCCAATGTAGAGGAGACCACATTGGGAGCAACGAATGCAGTAGACTAAGTTGGGGGAAATGCAAGTGAAATGCTGCTTCACTTGAAAGGAGTGTTTGGGTCCTTGGACGGTGAGGAGAGAGGAAGTGAAGGGGCAGGTGTTGCATCTTTTGCGTGGGCAAGGGGTTGTGCCATAGGAGGGGGTTGAGGAGTAGGGGGTGATGGAGGAGTGGACCAGGGTGTCCCGGAGGGAGCGATCCCTACGGAATGCCGATAAGGGGGGTGAAGGGAAGATGTGTTTGGTAGTGGCATC
Organism: Carcharodon carcharias; assembly: GCF_017639515.1. NCBI lineage: Eukaryota > Metazoa > Chordata > Chondrichthyes > Lamniformes > Lamnidae > Carcharodon > Carcharodon carcharias. Next base: position 101,365,617 of record NC_054479.1, on the reverse strand, counting down.
ATGCTGGAGTTGGCGGAAATGGCGGAGGATGATCCTTTGAATGCGGAGGCTGGTGGGGTGATAAGTGAGGACAAGGGGGGACCCTATCATGTTTCTGGGAGGGAGGAGAAGGAGTGAGGGCGGATGCGCGGGAGATGGGCCGGACACGGTTGAGGGCCCTGTCAACGACCGTGGGTGGAAAACCTCGGTTAAGGAAGAAGGAGGACATGTCAGAGGAACTGTTTTTGAATGTAGCATCATCGGAACAGATGCGACGGAGGCGAAGGAACTGAGAGAATGGGATGGAGTCCTTACAGGAAGTGGGGTGTGAGGAGCTGTAGTCGAGATAGCTGTGGGTGTCGGTGGGTTTGTAATGGATATTGGTGGACAGTCTATCACCAGAGATTGAGACAGAGAGGTCAAGGAAGGGAAGGGAAGTGTCAGAGATGGACCACGTGAAAATGATGGAGGGGTGGAGATTGGAAGCAAAATTAATAAATTTTTCCAAGTCCTGACGAGAGCATGAAGCAGCACCGAAATAATCATCGATGTACCGGAGAAAGAGTTGTGGAAGGGGGCCGGAGTAGGACTGCAACAAGGAATGTTCCACATACCCCATAAAGAGACATCATAGCTGGGGCCCATGCGGGTACCCATAGCCACACCTTTTATTTGGAGGAAGTGAGAGGAGTTGAAGGAGAAATTGTTCAGCGTGAGAACAAGTTCAGCCAGACGGAGGAGAGTAGTGGTGGATGGGGATTGTTCGGGCCTCTGTTCGAGGAAGAAGCTAAGGGCCCTCAGACCATCCTGGTGGGGGATGGAGGTGTAGAGGGATTGGACGTCCATGGTGAAGAGGAAGCGGTAGGGGCCAGGGAACTGGAAATTGTTGATGTGACGTAAGGTGTCAGAGGAATCACGGATGTAGGTGGGAAGGGACTGGACAAGGGGAGAGAGAAGGGAGTCAAGATAACGAGAAATGAGTTCTGTGGGCAGGAGCAAGCTGAGACGATCGGTCTACCGGGGCAGTTCTGTTTGTGGATTTTGGGTAGGAGATAGAAGCGGGCCGTCCGAGGTTGGGCAACTATCAGGTTGGAAGCTGTGGGAGGGAGATCCCCAGATAGATGAGGTCAGTGACAGTCCTGGAAACAATGGCTTGATGTTCAGTGGTGGGGTCATGGTCCAGGGAGAGGTAGGAGGAAGTGTCTGCGAGTTGACGCTCAGCCTCCGCGTGGTAGAGGTCAGTGCGCCAGACAACAACAGCACCACCCTTGTCAGCGGGTTTGATGACAATGTCAGGGTTGGACCTGAGAGAATGGAGTGCAGTAAGTTCAGAGAGAGACAGGTTAGAATGGGTGAGAGGAGCAGAGAAATTGAGACGACTAATGTCGCGCCGACAGTTCTCAATGAAAGATCGAGAGAAGGTAAGAATCCAGAGGGAGGGGTCCAGGTGGAGGGAGAATATTGAAGATGGGTAAAGGATCCGTTGAACTGGGAGAGGACTCCTGCCCAAAGAAGTGAGCCCGGAGACGAAGACGGCGGAAGAAGAGTTCAGTATCATGCCGAGCCCGAAATTCATTGAGGTGAGGGCGTAAGGGTATGAAACTAAGTCCTTTGCTGAGCACTGAACGTTCAGCATCGGAGAGGGGAAGGTCAGGGGGTATAGTGAATACACGGCTGGGGTTGGGATTGGAAGATGGGGTGGGGACGGAGGGACAGGCAGGGGTGGAGGGTCCTAGATGGGTGTTGGTGTCGATGAGTTGTTGGAGCTTGCGTTCCTTAGCACTTGAGAGAAAGAGAAAAAGTTTCTTGTTGAGGCGTCGGATGAGCCGAAGGATAAAATGAAACTGGGGGCACGCGCAGCTTTGAAAAGGGTACGGCGGTGCTGCTGGAGGGAGAGGTCGAGTGTGTTCATATGGCGGCGCATGGCACTGAGAGTGGATTTCAGAATGTGACGGGAACAGCAGTCCGAGAAACGTTTTATGTCCCGGAGATACCTGTAATCCTGGGTGGGTTCGAAACATGAGGGGTGGAATTTCAGTTGAAATCCATGTGGGGTAAGTCGGAGACGGAGACAGTCACTGAGAAAGGAGATATGGCTGTGAAAGCGGGTTTTAGTAAACACCTTGTCAAACACTAGGAGAGAAATGGAAAGCAATGAAGGTGAACAAGGCAACAGAGAAATCCGGAAATCTTGTCGCAGAGAGGAACAGAACTTCTTCAAGGAGGTAGGCATTTCTTGAAGAGCAGTGGCAGTCAATTAAACACAGAGATAAAAACAAAAAAACTGCGGATGCTGGAAATCCAAACAAAAACAGAATTACCTGGAAAAACTCAGCAGGTCTGGCAGCATCGGCGGAGAAGAAAAGAGTTGACGTTTCGAGTCCTCATGACCCTTCGACAGAACTTGAGTTCGAGTCCAGGAAAGAGCTGAAATATAAGCTGGTTTAAGGTGTGTGTGTGGGGGGCGGAGAGATAGAGAGACAGAGAGGTGGAGGGGGTTGGTGTGGTTGTAGCGACAAACAAGCAGTGATAGAAGCAGAATATCAAAAGATGTCAACAACAATAGTACAATAGAACACATAGGTGTTAAAGATAAAGTTGGTGATATTATCTAAACGAATGTGCTAATTAAGAATGGATGGTAGGGCACTCAAGGTATAGCTCTAGTGGGTTTTTTTTTATTTTATATAATGGAAATAGGTGGGAAAAGGAAAATCTTTATAATTTATTGGAAAAAAAAAGAGAAGGGGGAAACAGAAAGGGGGTGAGGATGGGGGAGGGGACTCACGACCTAAAGTTGTTGAATTCAATATTCAGTCCGGAAGGCTGTAAAGTCCCTAGTCGGAAGATGAGGTGTTGTTCCTCCAGTTTGCGTTGGGCTTCACTGGAACAATGCAGCAAGCCAAGGACAGACATGTGGGCAAGAGAGCAGGGTGGAGTGTTAAAATGGCAAGCGACAGGGAGGTTTGGGTCATTCTTGCGGACAGACCGCAGGTGTTCTGCAAAGCGGTCGCCCAGTTTACGTTTGGTCTCTCCAATGTAGAGGAGACCACATTGGGAGCAACGAATGCAGTAGACTAAGTTGGGGGAAATGCAAGTGAAATGCTGCTTCACTTGAAAGGAGTGTTTGGGTCCTTGGACGGTGAGGAGAGAGGAAGTGAAGGGGCAGGTGTTGCATCTTTTGCGTGGGCAAGGGGTTGTGCCATAGGAGGGGGTTGAGGAGTAGGGGGTGATGGAGGAGTGGACCAGGGTGTCCCGGAGGGAGCGATCCCTACGGAATGCCGATAAGGGGGGTGAAGGGAAGATGTGTTTGGTAGTGGCATCATGCTGGAGTTGGCGGAAATGGCGGAGGATGATCCTTTGAATGCGGAGGCTGGTGGGGTGATAAGTGAGGACAAGGGGGACCCTATCATGTTTCTGGGAGGGAGGAGAAGGAGTGAGGGCGGATGCGCGGGAGATGGGCCGGACACGGTTGAGGGCCCTGTCAACGACCGTGGGTGGAAAACCTCGGTTAAGGAAGAAGGAGGACATGTCAGAGGAACTGTTTTTGAATGTAGCATCATCGGAACAGATGCGACGGAGGCGAAGGAACTGAGAGAATGGGATGGAGTCCTTACAGGAAGTGGGGTGTGAGGAGCTGTAGTCGAGATAGCTGTGGGTGTCGGTGGGTTTGTAATGGATATTGGTGGACAGTCTATCACCAGAGATTGAGACAGAGAGGTCAAGGAAGGGAAGGGAAGTGTCAGAGATGGACAACGTGAAAATGATGGAGGGGTGGAGATTGGAAGCAAAATTAATAAATTTTTCCAAGTCCTGACGAGAGCATGAAGCAGCACCGAAATAATCATCGATGTACCGGAGAAAGAGTTGTGGAAGGGGGCCGGAGTAGGACTGCAACAAGGAATGTTCCACATACCCCATAAAGAGACAGGCATAGCTGGGGCCCATGCGGGTACCCATAGCCACACCTTTTATTTGGAGGAAGTGAGAGGAGTTGAAGGAGAAATTGTTCAGCGTGAGAACAAGTTCAGCCAGACGGAGGAGAGTAGTGGTGGATGGGGATTGTTCGGGCCTCTGTTCGAGGAAGAAGCTAAGGGCCCTCAGACCATCCTGGTGGGGGATGGAGGTGTAGAGGGATTGGACGTCCATGGTGAAGAGGAAGCGGTAGGGGCCAGGGAACTGGAAATTGTTGATGTGACGTAAGGTGTCAGAGGAATCACGGATGTAGGTGGAAGGGACTGGACAAGGGGAGAGAGAAGGGAGTCAAGATAACGAGAAATGAGTTCTGTGGGGCAGGAGCAAGCTGAGACGATCGGTCTACCGGGGCAGTTCTGTTTGTGGATTTTGGGTAGGAGATAGAAGCGGGCCGTCCGAGGTTGGGCAACTATCAGGTTGGAAGCTGTGGGAGGGAGATCCCCAGAGGAGATGAGGTCAGTGACAGTCCTGGAAACAATGGCTTGATGTTCAGTGGTGGGGTCATGGTCCAGGGAGAGGTAGGAGGAAGTGTCTGCGAGTTGACGCTCAGCCTCCGCGTGGTAGAGGTCAGTGCGCCAGACAACAACAGCACCACCCTTGTCAGCGGGTTTGATGACAATGTCAGGGTTGGACCTGAGAGAATGGAGTGCAGTAAGTTCAGAGAGAGACAGGTTAGAATGGGTGAGAGGAGCAGAGAAATTGAGACGACTAATGTCGCGCCGACAGTTCTCAATGAAAAGATCGAGAGAAGGTAAGAATCCAGAGGGAGGGGTCCAGGTGGAGGGAGAATATTGAAGATGGGTAAAAGGATCCGTTGAACTGGGAGAGGACTCCTGCCCAAAGAAGTGAGCCCGGAGACGAAGACGGCGGAAGAAGAGTTCAGTATCATGCCGAGCCCGAAATTCATTGAGGTGAGGGCGTAAGGGTATGAAACTAAGTCCTTTGCTGAGCACTGAACGTTCAGCATCGGAGAGGGGAAGGTCAGGGGGTATAGTGAATACACGGCTGGGGTTGGGATTGGAAGATGGGGTGGGGACGGAGGGACAGGCAGGGGTGGAGGGTCCTAGATGGGTGTTGGTGTCGATGAGTTGTTGGAGCTTGCGTTCCTTAGCACTTGAGAGAAAGAGAAAAAGTTTCTTGTTGAGGCGTCGGATGAGCCGAAGGATAAAATGAAACTGGGGGCACGCGCAGCTTTGAAAAAGGGTACGGCGGTGCTGCTGGAGGGAGAGGTCGAGTGTGTTCATATGGCGGCGCATGGCACTGAGAGTGGATTTCAGAATGTGACGGGAACAGCAGTCCGAGAAACGTTTTATGTCCCGGAGATACCTGTAATCCTGGGTGGGTTCGAAACACCTGCGGTCTGTCCGCAAGAATGACCCAAACCTCCCTGTCGCTTGCCATTTTAACACTCCACCCTGCTCTCTTGCCCACATGTCTGTCCTTGGCTTGCTGCATTGTTCCAGTGAAGCCCAACGCAAACTGGAGGAACAACACCTCATCTTCCGACTAGGGACTTTACAGCCTTCCGGACTGAATATTGAATTCAACAACTTTAGGTCGTGAGTCCCCTCCCCCATCCTCACCCCCTTTCTGTTTCCCCCTTCTCTTTTTTTTTCCAATAAATTATAAAGATTTTCCTTTTCCCACCTATTTCCATTATATAAAATAAAAAAAAAACCCACTAGAGCTATACCTTGAGTGCCCTACCATCCATTCTTAATTAGCACATTCGTTTAGATAATATCACCAACTTTATCTTTAACACCTATGTGTTCTATTGTACTATTGTTGTTGACATCTTTTGATATTCTGCTTCTATCACTGCTTGTTTGTCGCTACAACCACACCAACCCCCTCCACCTCTCTGTCTCTCTATCTCTCCGCCCCCCACACACACACCTTAAACCAGCTTATATTTCAGCTCTTTCCTGGACTCGAACTCAAGTTCTGTCGAAGGGTCATGAGGACTCGAAACGTCAACTCTTTTCTTCTCCGCCGATGCTGCCAGACCTGCTGAGTTTTTCCAGGTAATTCTGTTTTTGTTTTGGATTTCCAGCATCCGCAGTTTTTTTGTTTTTATCTCTGTGTTTAATTGACTGCCACTGCTCTTCAAGAAATGCCTACCTCCTTGAAGAAGTTCTGTTCCTCTCTGCGACAAGATTTCCGGATTTCTCTGTTGCCTTGTTCACCTTCATTGCTTTCCATTTCTCTCCTAGTGTTTGACAAGGTGTTTACTAAAACCCGCTTTCACAGCCATATCTCCTTTCTCAGTGACTGTCTCCGTCTCCGACTTACCCCACATGGATTTCAACTGAAATTCCACCCCTCATGTTTCGAACCCACCCAGGATTACAGGTATCTCCGGGACATAAAACGTTTCTCGGACTGCTGTTCCCGTCACATTCTGAAATCCACTCTCAGTGCCATGCGCCGCCATATGAACACACTCGACCTCTCCCTCCAGCAGCACCGCCGTACCCTTTTTCAAAGCTGCGCGTGCCCCCAGTTTCATTTTATCCTTCGGCTCATCCGACGCCTCAACAAGAAACTTTTTCTCTTTCTCTCAAGTGCTAAGGAACGCAAGCTCCAACAACTCATCGACACCAACACCCATCTAGGACCCTCCACCCCTGCCTGTCCCTCCGTCCCCACCCCATCTTCCAATCCCAACCCCAGCCGTGTATTCACTATACCCCCTGACCTTCCCCTCTCCGATGCTGAACGTTCAGTGCTCAGCAAAGGACTTAGTTTCATACCCTTACGCCCTCACCTCAATGAATTTCGGGCTCGGCATGATACTGAACTCTTCTTCCGCCGTCTTCGTCTCCGGGCTCACTTCTTTGGGCAGGAGTCCTCTCCCAGTTCAACGGATCCTTTTACCCATCTTCAATATTCTCCCTCCACCTGGACCCCTCCCTCTGGATTCTTACCTTCTCTCGATCTTTTCATTGAGAACTGTCGGCGCGACATTAGTCGTCTCAATTTCTCTGCTCCTCTCACCCATTCTAACCTGTCTCTCTCTGAACTTACTGCACTCCATTCTCTCAGGTCCAACCCTGACATTGTCATCAAACCCGCTGACAAGGGTGGTGCTGTTGTTGTCTGGCGCACTGACCTCTACCACGCGGAGGCTGAGCGTCAACTCGCAGACACTTCCTCCTACCTCTCCCTGGACCATGACCCCACCACTGAACATCAAGCCATTGTTTCCAGGACTGTCACTGACCTCATCTCCTCTGGGGATCTCCCTCCCACAGCTTCCAACCTGATAGTTGCCCAACCTCGGACGGCCCGCTTCTATCTCCTACCCAAAATCCACAAACAGAACTGCCCCGGTAGACCGATCGTCTCAGCTTGCTCCTGCCCCACAGAACTCATTTCTCGTTATCTTGACTCCCTTCTCTCTCCCCTTGTCCAGTCCCTTCCCACCTACATCCGTGATTCCTCTGACACCTTACGTCACATCAACAATTTCCAGTTCCCTGGCCCCTACCGCTTCCTCTTCACCATGGACGTCCAATCCCTCTACACCTCCATCCCCCACCAGGATGGTCTGAGGGCCCTTAGCTTCTTCCTCGAACAGAGGCCCGAACAATCCCCATCCACCACTACTCTCCTCCGTCTGGCTGAACTTGTTCTCACGCTGAACAATTTCTCCTTCAACTCCTCTCACTTCCTCCAAATAAAAGGTGTGGCTATGGGTACCCGCATGGGCCCCAGCTATGCCTGTCTCTTTATGGGGTATGTGGAACATTCCTTGTTGCAGTCCTACTCCGGCCCCCTTCCACAACTCTTTCTCCGGTACATCGATGATTATTTCGGTGCTGCTTCATGCTCTCGTCAGGACTTGGAAAAATTTATTAATTTTGCTTCCAATCTCCACCCCTCCATCATTTTCACGTTGTCCATCTCTGACACTTCCCTTCCCTTCCTTGACCTCTCTGTCTCAATCTCTGGTGATAGACTGTCCACCAATATCCATTACAAACCCACCGACACCCACAGCTATCTCGACTACAGCTCCTCACACCCCACTTCCTGTAAGGACTCCATCCCATTCTCTCAGTTCCTTCGCCTCCGTCGCATCTGTTCCGATGATGCTACATTCAAAAACAGTTCCTCTGACATGTCCTCCTTCTTCCTTAACCGAGGTTTTCCACCCACGGTCGTTGACAGGGCCCTCAACCGTGTCCGGCCCATCTCCCGCGCATCCGCCCTCACTCCTTCTCCTCCCTCCCAGAAACATGATAGGGTCCCCCTTGTCCTCACTTATCACCCCACCAGCCTCCGCATTCAAAGGATCATCCTCCGCCATTTCCGCCAACTCCAGCATGATGCCACTACCAAACACATCTTCCCTTCACCCCCCTTATCGGCATTCCGTAGGGATCGCTCCCTCCGGGACACCCTGGTCCACTCCTCCATCACCCCCTACTCCTCAACCCCCTCCTATGGCACAACCCCTTGCCCACGCAAAAGATGCAACACCTGCCCCTTCACTTCCTCTCTCCTCACCGTCCAAGGACCCAAACACTCCTTTCAAGTGAAGCAGCATTTCACTTGCATTTCCCCCAACTTAGTCTACTGCATTCGTTGCTCCCAATGTGGTCTCCTCTACATTGGAGAGACCAAACGTAAACTGGGCGACCGCTTTGCAGAACACCTGCGGTCTGTCCGCAAGAATGACCCAAACCTCCCTGTCGCTTGCCATTTTAACACTCCACCCTGCTCTCTTGCCCACATGTCTGTCCTTGGCTTGCTGCATTGTTCCAGTGAAGCCCAACGCAAACTGGAGGAACAACACCTCATCTTCCGACTAGGGACTTTACAGCCTTCCGGACTGAATATTGAATTCAACAACTTTAGGTCGTGAGTCCCCTCCCCCATCCTCACCCCCTTTCTGTTTCCCCCTTCTCTTTTTTTTTCCAATAAATTATAAAGATTTTCCTTTTCCCACCTATTTCCATTATATAAAATAAAAAAAAACCCACTAGAGCTATACCTTGAGTGCCCTACCATCCATTCTTAATTAGCACATTCGTTTAGATAATATCACCAACTTTATCTTTAACACCTATGTGTTCTATTGTACTATTGTTGTTGACATCTTTTGATATTCTGCTTCTATCACTGCTTGTTTGTCGCTACAACCACACCAACCCCCTCCACCTCTCTGTCTCTCTATCTCTCCGCCCCCCACACACACACCTTAAACCAGCTTATATTTCAGCTCTTTCCTGGACTCGAACTCAAGTTCTGTCGAAGGGTCATGAGGACTCGAAACGTCAACTCTTTTCTTCTCCGCCGATGCTGCCAGACCTGCTGAGTTTTTCCAGGTAATTCTGTTTTTGTTTTGGATTTCCAGCATCCGCAGTTTTTTTGTTTTTATCTCTGTGTTTAATTGACTGCCACTGCTCTTCAAGAAATGCCTACCTCCTTGAAGAAGTTCTGTTCCTCTCTGCGACAAGATTTCCGGATTTCTCTGTTGCCTTGTTCACCTTCATTGCTTTCCATTTCTCTCCTAGTGTTTGACAAGGTGTTTACTAAAACCCGCTTTCAAAGCCATATCTCCTTTCTCAGTGACTGTCTCCGTCTCCGACTTACCCCACATGGATTTCAACTGAAATTCAACCCCTCATGTTTCGAACCCACCCAGGATTACAGGTATCTCCGGGACATAAAACGTTTCTCGGACTGCTGTTCCCGTCACATTCTGAAATCCACTCTCAGTGCCATGCGCCGCCATATGAACACACTCGACCTCTCCCTCCAGCAGCACCGCCGTACCCTTTTTCAAAGCTGCGCGTGCCCCCAGTTTCATTTTATCCTTCGGCTCATCCGACGCCTCAACAAGAAACTTTTTCTCTTTCTCTCAAGTGCTAAGGAACGCAAGCTCCAACAACTCATCGACACCAACACCCATCTAGGACCCTCCACCCCTGCCTGTCCCTCCGTCCCCACCCCATCTTCCAATCCCAACCCCAGCCGTGTATTCACTATACCCCCTGACCTTCCCCTCTCCGATGCTGAACGTTCAGTGCTCAGCAAAGGACTTAGTTTCATACCCTTACGCCCTCACCTCAATGAATTTCGGGCTCGGCATGATACTGAACTCTTCTTCCGCCGTCTTCGTCTCCGGGCTCACTTCTTTGGGCAGGAGTCCTCTCCCAGTTCAACGGATCCTTTTACCCATCTTCAATATTCTCCCTCCACCTGGACCCCTCCCTCTGGATTCTTACCTTCTCTCGATCTTTTCATTGAGAACTGTCGGCGCGACATTAGTCGTCTCAATTTCTCTGCTCCTCTCACCCATTCTAACCTGTCTCTCTCTGAACTTACTGCACTCCATTCTCTCAGGTCCAACCCTGACATTGTCATCAAACCCGCTGACAAGGGTGGTGCTGTTGTTGTCTGGCGCACTGACCTCTACCACGCGGAGGCTGAGCGTCAACTCGCAGACACTTCCTCCTACCTCTCCCTGGACCATGACCCCACCACTGAACATCAAGCCATTGTTTCCAGGACTGTCACTGACCTCATCTCCTCTGGGGATCTCCCTCCCACAGCTTCCAACCTGATAGTTGCCCAACCTCGGACGGCCCGCTTCTATCTCCTACCCAAAATCCACAAACAGAACTGCCCCGGTAGACCGATCGTCTCAGCTTGCTCCTGCCCCACAGAACTCATTTCTCGTTATCTTGACTCCCTTCTCTCTCCCCTTGTCCAGTCCCTTCCCACCTACATCCGTGATTCCTCTGACACCTTACGTCACATCAACAATTTCCAGTTCCCTGGCCCCTACCGCTTCCTCTTCACCATGGACGTCCAATCCCTCTACACCTCCATCCCCCACCAGGATGGTCTGAGGGCCCTTAGCTTCTTCCTCGAACAGAGGCCCGAACAATCCCCATCCACCACTACTCTCCTCCGTCTGGCTGAACTTGTTCTCACGCTGAACAATTTCTCCTTCAACTCCTCTCACTTCCTCCAAATAAAAGGTGTGGCTATGGGTACCCGCATGGGCCCCAGCTATGCCTGTCTCTTTATGGGGTATGTGGAACATTCCTTGTTGCAGTCCTACTCCGGCCCCCTTCCACAACTCTTTCTCCGGTACATCGATGATTATTTCGGTGCTGCTTCATGCTCTCGTCAGGACTTGGAAAAATTTATTAATTTTGCTTCCAATCTCCACCCCTCCATCATTTTCACGTGGTCCATCTCTGACACTTCCCTTCCCTTCCTTGACCTCTCTGTCTCAATCTCTGGTGATAGACTGTCCACCAATATCCATTACAAACCCACCGACACCCACAGCTATCTCGACTACAGCTCCTCACACCCCACTTCCTGTAAGGACTCCATCCCATTCTCTCAGTTCCTTCGCCTCCGTCGCATCTGTTCCGATGATGCTACATTCAAAAACAGTTCCTCTGACATGTCCTCCTTCTTCCTTAACCGAGGTTTTCCACCCACGGTCGTTGACAGGGCCCTCAACCGTGTCCGGCCCATCTCCCGCGCATCCGCCCTCACTCCTTCTCCTCCCTCCCAGAAACATGATAGGGTCCCCCTTGTCCTCACTTATCACCCCACCAGCCTCCGCATTCAAAGGATCATCCTCCGCCATTTCCGCCAACTCCAGCATGATGCCACTACCAAACACATCTTCCCTTCACCCCCCTTATCGGCATTCCGTAGGGATCGCTCCCTCCGGGACACCCTGGTCCACTCCTCCATCACCCCCTACTCCTCAACCCCCTCCTATGGCACAACCCCTTGCCCACGCAAAAGATGCAACACCTGCCCCTTCACTTCCTCTCTCCTCACCGTCCAAGGACCCAAACACTCCTTTCAAGTGAAGCAGCATTTCACTTGCATTTCCCCCAACTTAGTCTACTGCATTCGTTGCTCCCAATGTGGTCTCCTCTACATTGGAGAGACCAAACGTAAACTGGGCGACCGCTTTGCAGAACACCTGCGGTCTGTCCGCAAGAATGACCCAAACCTCCCTGTCGCTTGCCATTTTAACACTCCACCCTGCTCTCTTGCCCACATGTCTGTCCTTGGCTTGCTGCATTGTTCCAGTGAAGCCCAACGCAAACTGGAGGAACAACACCTCATCTTCCGACTAGGGACTTTACAGCCTTCCGGACTGAATATTGAATTCAACAACTTTAGGTCGTGAGTCCCCTCCCCCATCCTCACCCCCTTTCTGTTTCCCCCCTTCTCTTTTTTTTTCCAATAAATTATAAAGATTTTCCTTTTCCCACCTATTTCCATTATATAAAATAAAAAAAAACCCACTAGAGCTATACCTTGAGTGCCCTACCATCCATTCTTAATTAGCACATTCGTTTAGATAATATCACCAACTTTATCTTTAACACCTATGTGTTCTATTGTACTATTGTTGTTGACATCTTTTGATATTCTGCTTCTATCACTGCTTGTTTGTCGCTACAACCACACCAACCCCCTCCACCTCTCTGTCTCTCTATCTCTCCGCCCCCCACACACACACCTTAAACCAGCTTATATTTCAGCTCTTTCCTGGACTCGAACTCAAGTTCTGTCGAAGGGTCATGAGGACTCGAAACGTCAACTCTTTTCTTCTCCGCCGATGCTGCCAGACCTGCTGAGTTTTTCCAGGTAATTCTGTTTTTGTTAACAATTTATTATCATTTGACAATTTTACCATCAGAAACCACTGCCAGAAAAAAGCATAAAGAAGCACATTTATGAAGTAAGAACATTACCAATAATACTGTGGAACAACTCATTTGGCACTCATTTATACATTTCCAGGTGATTGGACCCAACATATCATCAACTTGAATTTTGCAAAAAACATCAAGACCCTTGACTGCCTGCAGATGGCAGGGCAAACTTCACATGGCAATGAGAAAACATGTGCTCACCAGTAATCCTGGTTTCTGAAACCATGGCAAATCCTGTTCCTGTAGCTGGAGCTGGTCCTATGCAGCAGAGATCATGTTGCAGAGCGCTAAATCATAAATCGTTCTGAAATAATTTCACCTAATCGAATGAAATTAGCTCTACTCACCAGAAATGCTAGTCTCTGAAGCAGGAATTACACCTGTCATTGTCGTTAGTGTTGGCACTATGTAGCAGAGGAAATATTACAGAATATTAATACACGAATCGCACAACATTAACTTAACATGCTGATGAGGAGAAGAACAATTCTCACCACCACTGCTGGTAGTGTCTGAAGTTGTTGGTCTCCCTGCTCCTCCAAATGGAGTTGGCCCTAAATACCAGAGAAAATGGTAAAGCATCTCAATTCACTGCTGGCTGTATCGCTTTCCTACATAATGTACACTGAACTTACTTCAGTTGAAGGAGAATGTAGAGATGATACTAGAAAGGTAAGAAACAGAAAAAGAGATATACCCAAAATCTCCTGTCACTAATTCAAATCTCAAAATCTAGCAGTTAAACCCCAGAGCAGTTGCTGGAGCAAATTGCCTGCAAAAGGCATTTGCTTTTCAGGCAAGAATATCATGAATAACATGGTGTCAACAAATGTCAACAAACAATTCATTGGCTTTTGTCGACAAGAATGAACGATTGTTTACAAGGAAGGATTATACTTAATGTAGCAGAGGAAATATTACAGAATACTTATACCCGAATCGCAGAAATTTTACTTAACATGCTGATGAGGAGAAGAACAATACTCACCACTGATGGTGGTCTCTGAAGTTCTTGGTCTTCCAGTTCCACCAAATGGTGTTGGCCCTAAATACCGGAGAAAATGGTACAATATATTAAATCACTACTGGCTGCATTGCTTTCCTAGAAAATGTACACTGAATTTACATCAGTTGAAGGAGAAAGTTAGAGATGATACTACAAAGGTAAGAAAAAGACAAATAATTATTCCCAAATCTTCTAACACCAATTCAATTCTCAAAATCTAGCGGTCAACCTCCAGAGCAGGTGCTGGAGCAAGTTGCCTGCAAAAGGTATTTGCTTTTCCGGCAAGAATATCATTAATGACAGGATGTCAACAAACACATCATAATCTTTTGTTGAAAAGAATGAGCAGTTGTTTACAAGGAAAGATTATAATTAACGTAGCAGAGGAAATATTACAGAATAATTATAACCGAATCACAGAAATTTAACTTAACATGCTGATGAGGAGAAGAGCCATACTCACCACTGATGGTGGTCTCTGAAGTTCTTGGTCTTCCTGTTCCTCCAAATGGCGTTGGCCCTAAATGCCAGAGGAAATGGCAGATTATTAATTCACTACTGGCTGCATCGGCTTCTGAGATAATGTTGAGATATTCGCATCATCTAGTTCAATTGAAGAAGCAACTTACAATTAATTCTACAAAGATAGGAACAGAACAATAACTATATACAACAGCCTAGCAGCAATTCCCTTCCAATAAGGCAGAGGTTAACTTCCAGAGCAATTCCTGGACAAAGTTGCCGATAAGAGGCACTTAATTTACAGGCAATTATATCTTCAATGACATGGTGTCAGCAAATGCTTCATTTGCATTACATCACAAGATTGAGCGCTTCTTAACAGGCACAATTAATTTGCATGATTTCAAACTGATTGATATTTCTAACAACTTCAAGGGCGCAATGTAAAAATCCCACTCAGCACATGGCACTTCTCATCACCACTTCACCAATTATTTGCTGATGGAAACTTTGCTGTATTCCATTTTCAGAAAATAATGTTCTCTGTCTTTCCAGAAACATATTTCACATGGAAGCCTCATCATTGCCCAAAATCACCCCAAAAGAATCCTTTCATTTTCCAGTTCATCAATTGAGATGCTTTTAAGGACATCCTCTTGGCCTCAGGACAGACAAGCATTTCTCGACTCATCAGATAACCTGATGTCTTCTGCCATCATCATTCGTTCAAATAAGTGCATTTAGGTCTCTAAAATTAATAACAGCAACCTGATATTTCTTCAAACTACAAATGCAAAAAAGCAAATAATCACAAATTTTCAACTTCAATATTTGCTTCAAAAAAACAAATGGAATTGTCAGGCCCCAGTTCCTCCATTTCTCAAAAAGTTTTGGGCCGTCTTCATTATCCGTATCACTTGCTAATTCAAAGATACTGCCAATCACACAATCACTCATCCAACAATGACACAGCAGACTGACTCCCATCAATTCAACAAGTTTACTTAACTGCTCCGTCCTCGACCGAAAGAAATACTTGACAATGCCAGATATCAACTATAACTGGCTACAATCACAATTCTCATACCTCTTTAATCAACACGTCTTTTAATCACAAAACAACTATGCATCAATAAACAGTGAGGTAAGTAAAGGGACAAGGTGTTTGTGCTCACATTTTGTAAAATGTGGCATAAAAATTAAACCTAAGCTTACAAAAAGCATTAACAATTTATTATCATTTGACAATTTTACCATCAGAAACCACTGCCAGAACAAAGCATAAAGAAGCACATTTATGAAGTAAGAACATTACCAATAATACTGTGCAACAACTCATTTGGCACTCATTTAGACATTTCCATGTGATTGCACTCAACATATCATCAACTTCAATTTTGCAAAAACATCAAGAGCCTTGACTGCCTGCAGTTGGCAGGGCAAACTTCACATGGCAATGAGAAAACATGTGCTCACCAGTAATCCTGGTTTCTGAAACCATTGCAAATCCTGTCCCTGTAGCTATGGTTGGTCCTATGCAGCAGAGATCATATTGCAGAGCGCTAAATCACAAATCGCTCTGAAATAATTTCTCCTAATCAAATGAAATTAGCTCTACTCACCAGAAATGCTGGTCTCTGAAGCAGGAAGTACACCTGTCACTGTCGTTAGTGTTCGCACTATGTAGCAGAGGAAATATTAAAGAATATTAATACACGAATCGCACAACATTAACTTCACATGCTGATGAGGAGAAGAACAATTCTCACCACCACTGACGGTAGTCTCTGAAGTTGTTGGTCTCACTGTTCCTCCAAATGGTGTTGGCCCTAAATACCAGAGAAAATCATAAAGCATATTAATTCACTGCTGGCTGCATCGCTTTCCTACATAATGTACACTGAATTTACTTCAGTTGAAGGAACATGTTAGAGATGACACTAGAAAGGTAAGAAACAGAAAAATAGTTATACCCAAAATCTCCTATCACTAATTCAATTCTCAAAATCTAGCAGTTAAACCCCAGAGCAGTTGCTGGAGTAAATTGCCTGCAAAAGGCATTTGCTTTTCAGGCAAGAATATCATGAATGACATGGTGTCAACAAATGTCAACAAACAATTCATTGTCTTTTGTTGACAAGAACGAGCGATTGTTTACAAGGAAAGATTATACATAATGTAGCAGAGGAAATATTACAGAATACTTATAATCGAATCGCAGAAATTTTACTTAACGTTCTGATGAGGAGAAGGACAATACTCACCATTGATGGTGGTCTCTGAAGTTCTTGGTCTTCCAGTTCCACCAAATGGTGTTGGCCCTAAATACCAGAGAAAATGGTACAATATATTAAATCACTACTGGCTGCATTGCTTTCCTAGAAAATGTACACTGAATTTACATCAGTTGAAGGGGCAAGCTAGAGATGATACTACAAAGGTAAGAAACTGAAAAATAATTATTCACAAAATCTCCTATCACCAATTCAATTCTCAAAATCTAGTGGTTAACCTCCAGAGCAGGTGCTGGAGCAAGTTGCCTGCAAAAGGCATTTGCTTTTCCGCCAAGAATATCATTAATGACAGGGTGTCAACAAACGCTTCATAATCTTTTGTTGACAAGAATGAGCAGTTGTTTACAAGGAAAGATTATATTTAACGTAGCAGAGGAAATATTACAGAATACTTATAACCGAATCAAAGAAATTTGACTTAACATGCTGATGAGGAGAAGAGCCATACTCACCACTGATGGTGGTCTCTGAAGTTCTTGGTCTTCCTGTTCCTCCAAATGGCGTTGGCCCTAAATGCCAGAGGAAACGGCAGATTATTAATTCACTACTGGCTGCATCAGCTTCTGAGATAATGTTGAGATATTCGCATCATCTAGTTCAGTTGAAGGAGCGACATACAATTACTTCTACAAAGATAGGAACAGAACAATAATTATATAAAACAAAGCCTAGCAGCAATTCCCTTCCAATAAGGTAGAGGATAACTTCCAGAGCAATTCCTGGACAATGTTGCCGATAAAAGGCAATTAATGTTCAGGCAATGATATCTTCAATGACATGGTGTCAGCAAATGCTTCATTTGCTTTTCTTCACAAGATTGAGCGCTTCTTAACAGGCACAATTAATTTGAAAGATTTCAAACTGATTGATATTTCTAACAACTTCAGGGGCGCAATTTAAAAATCCCACTCAGCACATGGCACTTCTCATCACCACTTCACCAATTATTTGCTGATGGAAACTTTGCTGTATTCCATTTTCAGAAAATAATGTTCTCTGTCTTTCCAGAAACATATTTCACATGGAAGCCTCATCATTGCCCAAAATCACCCCAAAAGAATCCTTTCATTTTCCAGTTCATCAATTGAGATGCTTTTAAGGACATCCTCTTGGCCTCAGGACAGACAAGCATTTCTCGACTCATCAGATAACCTGATGTCTTCTGCCATCATCATTCGTTCAAATAAGTGCATTTAGGTCTCTAAAATTAATAACAGCAACCTGATATTTCTTCAAACTACAAATGCAAAAAAGCAAATAATCACAAATTTTCAACTTCAATATTTGCTTCAAAAAAACAAATGGAATTGTCAGGCCCCAGTTCCTCCATTTCTCAAAAAGTTTTGGGCCGTCTTCATTATCCGTATCACTTGCTAATTCAAAGATACTGCCAATCACACAATCACTCATCCAACAATGACACAGCAGACTGACTCCCATCAATTCAACAAGTTTACTTAACTGCTCCGTCCTCGACCGAAAGAAATACTTGACAATGCCAGATATCAACTATAACTGGCTACAATCACAATTCTCATACCTCTTTAATCAACACGTCTTTTAATCACAAAACAACTATGCATCAATAAACAGTGAGGTAAGTAAAGGGACAAGGTGTTTGTGCTCACATTTTGTAAAATGTGGCATAAAAATTAAACCTAAGCTTACAAAAAGCATTAACAATTTATTATCATTTGACAATTTTACCATCAGAAACCACTGCCAGAACAAAGCATAAAGAAGCACATTTATGAAGTAAGAACATTACCAATAATACTGTGCAACAACTCATTTGGCACTCATTTAGACATTTCCATGTGATTGCACTCAACATATCATCAACTTCAATTTTGCAAAAACATCAAGAGCCTTGACTGCCTGCAGTTGGCAGGGCAAACTTCACATGGCAATGAGAAAACATGTGCTCACCAGTAATCCTGGTTTCTGAAACCATTGCAAATCCTGTCCCTGTAGCTATGGTTGGTCCTATGCAGCAGAGATCATATTGCAGAGCGCTAAATCACAAATCGCTCTGAAATAATTTCTCCTAATCAAATGAAATTAGCTCTACTCACCAGAAATGCTGGTCTCTGAAGCAGGAAGTACACCTGTCACTGTCGTTAGTGTTCGCACTATGTAGCAGAGGAAATATTAAAGAATATTAATACACGAATCGCACAACATTAACTTCACATGCTGATGAGGAGAAGAACAATTCTCACCACCACTGACGGTAGTCTCTGAAGTTGTTGGTCTCACTGTTCCTCCAAATGGTGTTGGCCCTAAATACCAGAGAAAATCATAAAGCATATTAATTCACTGCTGGCTGCATCGCTTTCCTACATAATGTACACTGAATTTACTTCAGTTGAAGGAACATGTTAGAGATGACACTAGAAAGGTAAGAAACAGAAAAATAGTTATACCCAAAATCTCCTATCACTAATTCAATTCTCAAAATCTAGCAGTTAAACCCCAGAGCAGTTGCTGGAGTAAATTGCCTGCAAAAGGCATTTGCTTTTCAGGCAAGAATATCATGAATGACATGGTGTCAACAAATGTCAACAAACAATTCATTGTCTTTTGTTGACAAGAACGAGCGATTGTTTACAAGGAAAGATTATACATAATGTAGCAGAGGAAATATTACAGAATACTTATAATCGAATCGCAGAAATTTTACTTAACGTTCTGATGAGGAGAAGGACAATACTCACCATTGATGGTGGTCTCTGAAGTTCTTGGTCTTCCAGTTCCACCAAATGGTGTTGGCCCTAAATACCAGAGAAAATGGTACAATATATTAAATCACTACTGGCTGCATTGCTTTCCTAGAAAATGTACACTGAATTTACATCAGTTGAAGGGGCAAGCTAGAGATGATACTACAAAGGTAAGAAACTGAAAAATAATTATTCACAAAATCTCCTATCACCAATTCAATTCTCAAAATCTAGTGGTTAACCTCCAGAGCAGGTGCTGGAGCAAGTTGCCTGCAAAAGGCATTTGCTTTTCCGCCAAGAATATCATTAATGACAGGGTGTCAACAAACGCTTCATAATCTTTTGTTGACAAGAATGAGCAGTTGTTTACAAGGAAAGATTATATTTAACGTAGCAGAGGAAATATTACAGAATACTTATAACCGAATCAAAGAAATTTGACTTAACATGCTGATGAGGAGAAGAGCCATACTCACCACTGATGGTGGTCTCTGAAGTTCTTGGTCTTCCTGTTCCTCCAAATGGCGTTGGCCCTAAATGCCAGAGGAAACGGCAGATTATTAATTCACTACTGGCTGCATCAGCTTCTGAGATAATGTTGAGATATTCGCATCATCTAGTTCAGTTGAAGGAGCGACATACAATTACTTCTACAAAGATAGGAACAGAACAATAATTATATAAAACAAAGCCTAGCAGCAATTCCCTTCCAATAAGGTAGAGGATAACTTCCAGAGCAATTCCTGGACAATGTTGCCGATAAAAGGCAATTAATGTTCAGGCAATGATATCTTCAATGACATGGTGTCAGCAAATGCTTCATTTGCTTTTCTTCACAAGATTGAGCGCTTCTTAACAGGCACAATTAATTTGAAAGATTTCAAACTGATTGATATTTCTAACAACTTCAGGGGCGCAATTTAAAAATCCCACTCAGCACATGGCACTTCTCATCACCACTTCACCAATTATTTGCTAAAGGAAACCTTGCTGTATTCCATTTTCAGAAAATAATGTTCTCTGTCTTTCCACAAACATATTTCACATGGAAGCCTCATCATTCCCAAAATCACCCCAAAAGAATCCTTTCATTTTCCAGTTCAACAATGGTGATGCTTTTAAGCACATCCTCTTGGCCTCAGGACAGACAAGCATTTCTCTACTCATCAGATAACCTCATGTCTTCTGCTATCATCATTCATTCAAATAAATGCATTTAGGTCTCTAAAATTAATAACAGCAACCTGATAGTTCTTCAAACTACAAATGCAAAAAAGCAAATAATCGCAAATTTTCAATTTCAATATATACCTCAAAAAACAAATGCAATTGTCAGGCCCCAGTTCCTCCATTTCTCAAAAAGTTTTGCGCCGTCTTCATTATCCGTATCACTTGCTAATTCAAAGATACTGCCAATCACACAATCACTCATCCAACAATGACACAGCGGACTGACTCCCATCAATTCAACAAGCTTACTTAACTGCTCCATCCTCGACCGAAAGAAATACTTGACAATGCCAGATATCAACTATAACTGGCTACAATCACAATTCTCATACCTCTTTAATCAACACGTCCTTTAATCACAAAACAAATATGCATCAATAAACAGTGAGGTAAGTAAAGGGACAAGGTGCTTGTGCTCACATTTTGTAAAATGTGGCATAAAAGTTGAACCTAAGCTTACAAAAAGCGTTAACAATTTATTATCATTTGACAATTGTACCATCAGAAACCACTGCCAGTACAAAGCATAAAGAAGCACATTTATGAAGTAAGTACATTACCAATAATACTGTGGAACAACTCATTTGGCACTCATTTAGACATTTCCATGTGATTGCACTCAACATATCATCAACTTCAATTTTGCAAAAACATCAAGAGCCTTGACTGCCTGCAGTTGGCCGGGCAAACTTCACGTGGCAATGAGAAAACATGTGCTCACCAGTAATCCTGGTTTCTGAAACCATTGCAAATCCTGTCCCTGTAGCTATGGTTGGTCCTATGCAGCAGAGATCATATTGCAGAGCGCTAAATCACAAATCGCTCTGAAATAATTTCACCTAATCAAATGAAATTAGCTCTACTCACCAGAAATGCTGGTCTCTGAAGCAGGAAGTACACCTGTCACTGTCGTTAGTGTTCGCACTATGTAACAGAGGAAATATTAAAGAATATTAATACACGAATCGCACAACATTAACTTCACATGCTGATGAGGAGAAGAACAATTCTCACCACCACTGACGGTAGTCTCTGAAGTTGTTGGTCTCCCTGTTCCTCCAAATGGTGTTGGCCCTAAATACCAGAGAAAATCATAAAGCATATTAATTCACTGCTGGCTGCATCGCTTTCCTACATAATGTACACTGAATTTACTTCAGTTGAAGGAACATGTTAGAGATGACACTAGAAAGGTAAGAAACAGAAAAATAGTTATACCCAAAATCTCCTATCACTAATTCAATTCTCAAAATCTAGCAGTTAAACCCCAGAGCAGTTGCTGGAGTAAATTGCCTGCAAAAGGCATTTGCTTTTCAGGCAAGAATATCATGAATGACATGGTGTCAACAAATGTCAACAAACAATTCATTGTCTTTTGTTGACAAGAACGAGCGCTTGTTTACAAGGAAAGATTATACATAATGTAGCAGAGGAAATATTACAGAATACTTATAATCGAATCGCAGAAATTTTACTTAACGTTCTGATGAGGAGAAGGACAATACTCACCATTGATGGTGGTCTCTGAAGTTCTTGGTCTTCCAGTTCCACCAAATGGTGTTGGCCCTAAATACCAGAGAAAATGGTACAATATATTAAATCACTACTGGCTGCATTGCTTTCCTAGAAAATGTACACTGAATTTACATCAGTTGAAGGGGCAAGCTAGAGATGATACTACAAAGGTAAGAAACTGAAAAATAATTATTCACAAAATCTCCTATCACCAATTCAATTCTCAAAATCTAGTGGTTAACCTCCAGAGCAGGTGCTGGAGCAAGTTGCCTGCAAAAGGCATTTGCTTTTCCGCCAAGAATATCATTAATGACAGGGTGTCAACAAACGCTTCATAATCTTTTGTTGACAAGAATGAGCAGTTGTTTACAAGGAAAGATTATATTTAACGTAGCAGAGGAAATATTACAGAATACTTATAACCGAATCAAAGAAATTTGACTTAACATGCTGATGAGGAGAAGAGCCATACTCACCACTGATGGTGGTCTCTGAAGTTCTTGGTCTTCCTGTTCCTCCAAATGGCGTTGGCCCTAAATGCCAGAGGAAACGGCAGATTATTAATTCACTACTGGCTGCATCAGCTTCTGAGATAATGTTGAGATATTCGCATCATCTAGTTCAGTTGAAGGAGCGACATACAATTACTTCTACAAAGATAGGAACAGAACAATAATTATATAAAACAAAGCCTAGCAGCAATTCCCTTCCAATAAGGTAGAGGATAACTTCCAGAGCAATTCCTGGACAATGTTGCCGATAAAAGGCAATTAATGTTCAGGCAATGATATCTTCAATGACATGGTGTCAGCAAATGCTTCATTTGCTTTTCTTCACAAGATTGAGCGCTTCTTAACAGGCACAATTAATTTGAAAGATTTCAAACTGATTGATATTTCTAACAACTTCAGGGGCGCAATTTAAAAATCCCACTCAGCACATGGCACTTCTCATCACCACTTCACCAATTATTTGCTAAAGGAAACCTTGCTGTATTCCATTTTCAGAAAATAATGTTCTCTGTCTTTCCACAAACATATTTCACATGGAAGCCTCATCATTCCCAAAATCACCCCAAAAGAATCCTTTCATTTTCCAGTTCAACAATGGTGATGCTTTTAAGCACATCCTCTTGGCCTCAGGACAGACAAGCATTTCTCTACTCATCAGATAACCTCATGTCTTCTGCTATCATCATTCATTCAAATAAATGCATTTAGGTCTCTAAAATTAATAACAGCAACCTGATAGTTCTTCAAACTACAAATGCAAAAAAGCAAATAATCGCAAATTTTCAATTTCAATATATACCTCAAAAAACAAATGCAATTGTCAGGCCCCAGTTCCTCCATTTCTCAAAAAGTTTTGCGCCGTCTTCATTATCCGTATCACTTGCTAATTCAAAGATACTGCCAATCACACAATCACTCATCCAACAATGACACAGCGGACTGACTCCCATCAATTCAACAAGCTTACTTAACTGCTCCATCCTCGACCGAAAGAAATACTTGACAATGCCAGATATCAACTATAACTGGCTACAATCACAATTCTCATACCTCTTTAATCAACACGTCCTTTAATCACAAAACAAATATGCATCAATAAACAGTGAGGTAAGTAAAGGGACAAGGTGCTTGTGCTCACATTTTGTAAAATGTGGCATAAAAGTTGAACCTAAGCTTACAAAAAGCGTTAACAATTTATTATCATTTGACAATTGTACCATCAGAAACCACTGCCAGTACAAAGCATAAAGAAGCACATTTATGAAGTAAGTACATTACCAATAATACTGTGGAACAACTCATTTGGCACTCATTTAGACATTTCCATGTGATTGCACTCAACATATCATCAACTTCAATTTTGCAAAAACATCAAGAGCCTTGACTGCCTGCAGTTGGCCGGGCAAACTTCACGTGGCAATGAGAAAACATGTGCTCACCAGTAATCCTGGTTTCTGAAACCATTGCAAATCCTGTCCCTGTAGCTATGGTTGGTCCTTTGCAGCAGAGATCATATTGCAGAGCGCTAAATCACAAATCGCTCTGAAATAATTTCATCTAATCAAATGAAATTAGCTCTACTCACCAGAAATGCTGGTCTCTGAAGCAGGAAGTACACCTGTCACTGTCGTTAGTGTTCGCACTATGTAACAGAGAAAATATTAAAGAATATTAATACACGAATCGCACAACATTAACTTCACATGCTGATGAGGAGAAGAACAATTCTCACCACCACTGACGGTAGTCTCTGAAGTTGTTGGTCTCCCTGTTCCTCCAAATGGTGTTGGCCCTAAATACCAGAGAAAATCATAAAGCATATTAATTCACTGCTGGCTGCATCGCTTTCCTACATAATGTACACTGAATTTACTTCAGTTGAAGGAACATGTTAGAGATGACACTAGAAAGGTAAGAAACAGAAAAATAGTTATACCCAAAATCTCCTATCACTAATTCAATTCTCAAAATCTAGCAGTTAAACCCCAGAGCAGTTGCTGGAGTAAATTGCCTGCAAAAGGCATTTGCTTTTCAGGCAAGAATATCATGAATGACATGGTGTCAACAAATGTCAACAAACAATTCATTGTCTTTTGTTGACAAGAACGAGCGATTGTTTACAAGGAAAGATTATACATAATGTAGCAGAGGAAATATTACAGAATACTTATAATCGAATCGCAGAAATTTTACTTAACGTTCTGATGAGGAGAAGGACAATACTCACCATTGATGGTGGTCTCTGAAGTTCTTGGTCTTCCAGTTCCACCAAATGGTGTTGGCCCTAAATACCAGAGAAAATGGTACAATATATTAAATCACTACTGGCTGCATTGCTTTCCTAGAAAATGTACACTGAATTTACATCAGTTGAAGGGGCAAGCTAGAGATGATACTACAAAGGTAAGAAACTGAAAAATAATTATTCACAAAATCTCCTATCACCAATTCAATTCTCAAAATCTAGTGGTTAACCTCCAGAGCAGGTGCTGGAGCAAGTTGCCTGCAAAAGGCATTTGCTTTTCCGCCAAGAATATCATTAATGACAGGGTGTCAACAAACGCTTCATAATCTTTTGTTGACAAGAATGAGCAGTTGTTTACAAGGAAAGATTATATTTAACGTAGCAGAGGAAATATTACAGAATACTTATAACCGAATCAAAGAAATTTGACTTAACATGCTGATGAGGAGAAGAGCCATACTCACCACTGATGGTGGTCTCTGAAGTTCTTGGTCTTCCTGTTCCTCCAAATGGCGTTGGCCCTAAATGCCAGAGGAAACGGCAGATTATTAATTCACTACTGGCTGCATCAGCTTCTGAGATAATGTTGAGATATTCGCATCATCTAGTTCAGTTGAAGGAGCGACATACAATTACTTCTACAAAGATAGGAACAGAACAATAATTATATAAAACAAAGCCTAGCAGCAATTCCCTTCCAATAAGGTAGAGGATAACTTCCAGAGCAATTCCTGGACAATGTTGCCGATAAAAGGCAATTAATGTTCAGGCAATGATATCTTCAATGACATGGTGTCAGCAAATGCTTCATTTGCTTTTCTTCACAAGATTGAGCGCTTCTTAACAGGCACAATTAATTTGAAAGATTTCAAACTGATTGATATTTCTAACAACTTCAGGGGCGCAATTTAAAAATCCCACTCAGCACATGGCACTTCTCATCACCACTTCACCAATTATTTGCTAAAGGAAACCTTGCTGTATTCCATTTTCAGAAAATAATGTTCTCTGTCTTTCCACAAACATATTTCACATGGAAGCCTCATCATTCCCAAAATCACCCCAAAAGAATCCTTTCATTTTCCAGTTCAACAATGGTGATGCTTTTAAGCACATCCTCTTGGCCTCAGGACAGACAAGCATTTCTCTACTCATCAGATAACCTCATGTCTTCTGCTATCATCATTCATTCAAATAAATGCATTTAGGTCTCTAAAATTAATAACAGCAACCTGATAGTTCTTCAAACTACAAATGCAAAAAAGCAAATAATCGCAAATTTTCAATTTCAATATATACCTCAAAAAACAAATGCAATTGTCAGGCCCCAGTTCCTCCATTTCTCAAAAAGTTTTGCGCCGTCTTCATTATCCGTATCACTTGCTAATTCAAAGATACTGCCAATCACACAATCACTCATCCAACAATGACACAGCGGACTGACTCCCATCAATTCAACAAGCTTACTTAACTGCTCCATCCTCGACCGAAAGAAATACTTGACAATGCCAGATATCAACTATAACTGGCTACAATCACAATTCTCATACCTCTTTAATCAACACGTCCTTTAATCACAAAACAAATATGCATCAATAAACAGTGAGGTAAGTAAAGGGACAAGGTGCTTGTGCTCACATTTTGTAAAATGTGGCATAAAAGTTGAACCTAAGCTTACAAAAAGCGTTAACAATTTATTATCATTTGACAATTGTACCATCAGAAACCACTGCCAGTACAAAGCATAAAGAAGCACATTTATGAAGTAAGTACATTACCAATAATACTGTGGAACAACTCATTTGGCACTCATTTAGACATTTCCATGTGATTGCACTCAACATATCATCAACTTCAATTTTGCAAAAACATCAAGAGCCTTGACTGCCTGCAGTTGGCCGGGCAAACTTCACGTGGCAATGAGAAAACATGTGCTCACCAGTAATCCTGGTTTCTGAAACCATTGCAAATCCTGTCCCTGTAGCTATGGTTGGTCCTATGCAGCAGAGATCATATTGCAGAGCGCTAAATCACAAATCGCTCTGAAATAATTTCATCTAATCAAATGAAATTAGCTCTACTCACCAGAAATGCTGGTCTCTGAAGCAGGAAGTACACCTGTCACTGTCGTTAGTGTTCGCACTATGTAACAGAGAAAATATTAAAGAATATTAATACACGAATCGCACAACATTAACTTCACATGCTGATGAGGAGAAGAACAATTCTCACCACCACTGACGGTAGTCTCTGAAGTTGTTGGTCTCCCTGTTCCTCCAAATGGTGTTGGCCCTAAATACCAGAGAAAATCATAAAGCATATTAATTCACTGCTGGCTGCATCGCTTTCCTACATAATGTACACTGAATTTACTTCAGTTGAAGGAACATGTTAGAGATGACACTAGAAAGGTAAGAAACAGAAAAATAGTTATACCCAAAATCTCCTATCACTAATTCAATTCTCAAAATCTAGCAGTTAAACCCCAGAGCAGTTGCTGGAGTAAATTGCCTGCAAAAGGCATTTGCTTTTCAGGCAAGAATATCATGAATGACATGGTGTCAACAAATGTCAACAAACAATTCATTGTCTTTTGTTGACAAGAACGAGCGCTTGTTTACAAGGAAAGATTATACATAATGTAGCAGAGGAAATATTACAGAATACTTATAATCGAATCGCAGAAATTTTACTTAACGTTCTGATGAGGAGAAGGACAATACTCACCATTGATGGTGGTCTCTGAAGTTCTTGGTCTTCCAGTTCCACCAAATGGTGTTGGCCCTAAATACCAGAGAAAATGGTACAATATATTAAATCACTACTGGCTGCATTGCTTTCCTAGAAAATGTACACTG
This sequence comes from Carcharodon carcharias, assembly GCF_017639515.1. NCBI lineage: Eukaryota > Metazoa > Chordata > Chondrichthyes > Lamniformes > Lamnidae > Carcharodon > Carcharodon carcharias. The sequence goes on along the minus strand of NC_054479.1, from coordinate 101,338,104 downwards.
AATTTACATCAGTTGAAGGGGCAAGCTAGAGATGATACTACAAAGGTAAGAAACTGAAAAATAATTATTCACAAAATCTCCTATCACCAATTCAATTCTCAAAATCTAGTGGTTAACCTCCAGAGCAGGTGCTGGAGCAAGTTGCCTGCAAAAGGCATTTGCTTTTCCGCCAAGAATATCATTAATGACAGGGTGTCAACAAACGCTTCATAATCTTTTGTTGACAAGAATGAGCAGTTGTTTACAAGGAAAGATTATATTTAACGTAGCAGAGGAAATATTACAGAATACTTATAACCGAATCAAAGAAATTTGACTTAACATGCTGATGAGGAGAAGAGCCATACTCACCACTGATGGTGGTCTCTGAAGTTCTTGGTCTTCCTGTTCCTCCAAATGGCGTTGGCCCTAAATGCCAGAGGAAACGGCAGATTATTAATTCACTACTGGCTGCATCAGCTTCTGAGATAATGTTGAGATATTCGCATCATCTAGTTCAGTTGAAGGAGCGACATACAATTACTTCTACAAAGATAGGAACAGAACAATAATTATATAAAACAAAGCCTAGCAGCAATTCCCTTCCAATAAGGTAGAGGATAACTTCCAGAGCAATTCCTGGACAATGTTGCCGATAAAAGGCAATTAATGTTCAGGCAATGATATCTTCAATGACATGGTGTCAGCAAATGCATCATTTGCTTTTCTTCACAAGATTGAGCGCTTCTTAACAGGCACAATTAATTTGAAAGATTTCAAACTGATTGATATTTCTAACAACTTCAGGGGCGCAATTTAAAAATCCCACTCAGCACATGGCACTTCTCATCACCACTTCACCAATTATTTGCTAAAGGAAACCTTGCTGTATTCCATTTTCAGAAAATAATGTTCTCTGTCTTTCCACAAACATATTTCACATGGAAGCCTCATCATTCCCAAAATCACCCCAAAAGAATCCTTTCATTTTCCAGTTCAACAATGATGATGCTTTTAAGCACATCCTCTTGGCCTCAGGACAGACAAGCATTTCTCTACTCATCAGATAACCTCATGTCTTCTGCTATCATCATTCATTCAAATAAATGCATTTAGGTCTCTAAAATTAATAACAGCAACCTGATAGTTCTTCAAACTACAAATGCAAAAAAGCAAATAATCGCAAATTTTCAATTTCAATATATACCTCAAAAAACAAATGCAATTGTCAGGCCCCAGTTCCTCCATTTCTCAAAAAGTTTTGCGCCGTCTTCATTATCCGTATCACTTGCTAATTCAAAGATACTGCCAATCACACAATCACTCATCCAACAATGACACAGCGGACTGACTCCCATCAATTCAACAAGCTTACTTAACTGCTCCATCCTCGACCGAAAGAAATACTTGACAATGCCAGATATCAACTATAACTGGCTACAATCACAATTCTCATACCTCTTTAATCAACACGTCCTTTAATCACAAAACAAATATGCATCAATAAACAGTGAGGTAAGTAAAGGGACAAGGTGCTTGTGCTCACATTTTGTAAAATGTGGCATAAAAGTTGAACCTAAGCTTACAAAAAGCGTTAACAATTTATTATCATTTGACAATTGTACCATCAGAAACCACTGCCAGTACAAAGCATAAAGAAGCACATTTATGAAGTAAGTACATTACCAATAATACTGTGGAACAACTCATTTGGCACTCATTTAGACATTTCCATGTGATTGCACTCAACATATCATCAACTTCAATTTTGCAAAAACATCAAGAGCCTTGACTGCCTGCAGTTGGCAGGGCAAACTTCACGTGGCAATGAGAAAACATGTGCTCACCAGTAATCCTGGTTTCTGAAACCATTGCAAATCCTGTCCCTGTAGCTATGGTTGGTCCTATGCAGCAGAGATCATATTGCAGAGCGCTAAATCACAAATCGCTCTGAAATAATTTCACCTAATCAAATGAAATTAGCTCTACTCACCAGAAATGCTGGTCTCTGAAGCAGGAAGTACACCTGTCACTGTCGTTAGTGTTCGCACTATGTAACAGAGGAAATATTAAAGAATATTAATACACGAATCGCACAACATTAACTTCACATGCTGATGAGGAGAAGAACAATTCTCACCACCACTGACGGTAGTCTCTGAAGTTGTTGGTCTCCCTGTTCCTCCAAATGGTGTTGGCCCTAAATACCAGAGAAAATCATAAAGCATATTAATTCACTGCTGGCTGCATCGCTTTCCTACATAATGTACACTGAATTTACTTCAGTTGAAGGAACATGTTAGAGATGACACTAGAAAGGTAAGAAACAGAAAAATAGTTATACCCAAAATCTCCTATCACTAATTCAATTCTCAAAATCTAGCAGTTAAACCCCAGAGCAGTTGCTGGAGTAAATTGCCTGCAAAAGGCATTTGCTTTTCAGGCAAGAATATCATGAATGACATGGTGTCAACAAATGTCAACAAACAATTCATTGTCTTTTGTTGACAAGAACGAGCGCTTGTTTACAAGGAAAGATTATACATAATGTAGCAGAGGAAATATTACAGAATACTTATAATCGAATCGCAGAAATTTTACTTAACGTTCTGATGAGGAGAAGGACAATACTCACCATTGATGGTGGTCTCTGAAGTTCTTGGTCTTCCAGTTCCACCAAATGGTGTTGGCCCTAAATACCAGAGAAAATGGTACAATATATTAAATCACTACTGGCTGCATTGCTTTCCTAGAAAATGTACACTGAATTTACATCAGTTGAAGGGGCAAGCTAGAGATGATACTACAAAGGTAAGAAACTGAAAAATAATTATTCACAAAATCTCCTATCACCAATTCAATTCTCAAAATCTAGTGGTTAACCTCCAGAGCAGGTGCTGGAGCAAGTTGCCTGCAAAAGGCATTTGCTTTTCCGCCAAGAATATCATTAATGACAGGGTGTCAACAAACGCTTCATAATCTTTTGTTGACAAGAATGAGCAGTTGTTTACAAGGAAAGATTATATTTAACGTAGCAGAGGAAATATTACAGAATACTTATAACCGAATCAAAGAAATTTAACTTAACATGCTGATGAGGAGAAGAGCCATACTCACCACTGATGGTGGTCTCTGAAGTTCTTGGTCTTCCTGTTCCTCCAAATGGCGTTGGCCCTAAATTCCAGAGGAAATGGCAGATTATTAATTCACTACTGGCTGCATCAGGCTTCTGAGATAATGTTGAGATATTCGCATCATCTAGTTCAGTTGAAGGAGCGACATACAATTACTTCTACAAAGATAAGGAATAGAACAATAATTATATACAACAAAGCCTAGCAGCAATTCCCTTCCAATAAGGTAGAGGATAACTTCCAGAGCAATTCCTGGACAAAGTTGCCGATAAAAGGCAATTAATTTTCAAGCAATGATATCTTCAATGACATGGTGTCAACAAATGCTTCATTTGCTTTTCTTCACAAGATTGAGCGCTTCTTAACAGGCACAATTAATTTGAAAGATTTCAAACTGATTGATATTTCTAACAACTTCAGGGGCGCAATTTAAAAATCCCACTCAGCACATGGCACTTCTCATCACCACTTCACCAATTATTTGCTAAAGGAAACCTTGCTGTATTCCATTTTCAGAAAATAATGTTCTCTGTCTTTCCACAAACATATTTCACATGGAAGCCTCATCATTCCCAAAATCACCCCAAAAGAATCCTTTCATTTTCCAGTTCAACAATGGTGATGCTTTTAAGCACATCCTCTTGGCCTCAGGACAGACAAGCATTTCTCTACTCATCAGATAACCTCATGTCTTCTGCTATCATCATTCATTCAAATAAATGCATTTAGGTCTCTAAAATTAATAACAGCAACCTGATAGTTCTTCAAACTACAAATGCAAAAAAGCAAATAATCGCAAATTATCAATTTCAATATATGCCTCAAAAAACAAATGCAATTGTCAGGCCCCAGTTCCTCCATTTCTCAAAAAGTTTTGCGCCGTCTTCATTATCCGTATCACTTGCTAATTCAAAGATACTGCCAATCACACAATCACTCATCCAACAATGACACAGCGGACTGACTCCCATCAATTCAACAAGCTTACTTAACTGCTCCATCCTCGACCGAAAGAAATACTTGACAATGCCAGATATCAACTATAACTGGCTACAATCACAATTCTCATACCTCTTTAATCAACACGTCCTTTAATCACAAAACAAATATGCATCAATAAACAGTGAGGTAAGTAAAGGGACAAGGTGCTTGTGCTCACATTTTGTAAAATGTGGCATAAAAGTTGAACCTAAGCTTACAAAAAGCGTTAACAATTTATTATCATTTGACAATTGTACCATCAGAAACCACTGCCAGTACAAAGCATAAAGAAGCACATTTATGAAGTAAGTACATTACCAATAATACTGTGGAACAACTCATTTGGCACTCATTTAGACATTTCCATGTAATTGCACTCAACATATCATCAACTTCAATTTTGCAAAAACATCAAGAGCCTTGACTGCCTGCAGTTGGCAGGGCAAACTTCACATGGCAATGAGAAAACATGTGCTCACCAGTAATCCTGGTTTCTGAAACCATTGCAAATCCTGTCCCTGTAGCTATGGTTGGTCCTATGCAGCAGAGATCATATTGCAGAGCGCTAAATCACAAATCGCTCTGAAATAATTTCACCTAATCAAATGAAATTAGCTCTACTCACCAGAAATGCTGGTCTCTGAAGCAGGAAGTACACCTGTCACTGTCGTTAGTGTTCGCACTATGTAACAGAGGAAATATTAAAGAATATTAATACACGAATCGCACAACATTAACTTCACATGCTGATGAGGAGAAGAACAATTCTCACCACCACTGACGGTAGTCTCTGAAGTTGTTGGTCTCCCTGTTCCTCCAAATGGTGTTGGCCCTAAATACCAGAGAAAATCATAAAGCATATTAATTCACTGCTGGCTGCATCGCTTTCCTACATAATGTACACTGAATTTACTTCAGTTGAAGGAACATGTTAGAGATGACACTAGAAAGGTAAGAAACAGAAAAATAGTTATACCCAAAATCTCCTATCACTAATTCAATTCTCAAAATCTAGCAGTTAAACCCCAGAGCAGTTGCTGGAGTAAATTGCCTGCAAAAGGCATTTGCTTTTCAGGCAAGAATATCATGAATGACATGGTGTCAACAAATGTCAACAAACAATTCATTGTCTTTTGTTGACAAGAACGAGCGCTTGTTTACAAGGAAAGATTATACATAATGTAGCAGAGGAAATATTACAGAATACTTATAATCGAATCGCAGAAATTTTACTTAACGTTCTGATGAGGAGAAGGACAATACTCACCATTGATGGTGGTCTCTGAAGTTCTTGGTCTTCCAGTTCCACCAAATGGTGTTGGCCCTAAATACCAGAGAAAATGGTACAATATATTAAATCACTACTGGCTGCATTGCTTTCCTAGAAAATGTACACTGAATTTACATCAGTTGAAGGGGCAAGCTAGAGATGATACTACAAAGGTAAGAAACTGAAAAATAATTATTCACAAAATCTCCTATCACCAATTCAATTCTCAAAATCTAGTGGTTAACCTCCAGAGCAGGTGCTGGAGCAAGTTGCCTGCAAAAGGCATTTGCTTTTCCGCCAAGAATATCATTAATGACAGGGTGTCAACAAACGCTTCATAATCTTTTGTTGACAAGAATGAGCAGTTGTTTACAAGGAAAGATTATATTTAACGTAGCAGAGGAAATATTACAGAATACTTATAACCGAATCAAAGAAATTTAACTTAACATGCTGATGAGGAGAAGAACAATACTCACCACTGATGGTGGTCTCTGAAGTTCTTGGTCTTCCTGTTCCTCCAAATGGCGTTGGCCCTAAATTCCAGAGGAAATGGCAGATTATTAATTCACTACTGGCTGCATCGGCTTCTGAGATAATGTTGAGATATTCGCATCATCTAGTTCAGTTGAAGGAGCGACATACAATTACTTCTACAAAGATAAGGAATAGAACAATAATTATATACAACAAAGCCTAGCAGCAATTCCCTTCCAATAAGGTAGAGGATAACTTCCAGAGCAATTCCTGGACAAAGTTGCCGATAAAAGGCACTTAATTTTCAAGCAATGATATCTTCAATGACATGGTGTCAACAAATGCTTCATTTGCTTTTCTTCACAAGATTGAGCGCTTCTTAACAGGCACAATTAATTTGAAAGATTTCAAACATTGATATTTCTAACAACTTCAGGGGCGCAATTTAAAAATCCCACTCAGCACATGGCACTTCTCATCACCACTTCACCAATTATTTGCTAAAGGAAACCTTGCTGTATTCCATTTTCAGAAAATAATGTTCTCTGTCTTTCCACAAACATATTTCACATGGAAGCCTCATCATTCCCAAAATCACCCCAAAAGAATCCTTTCATTTTCCAGTTCAACAATGGTGATGCTTTTAAGCACATCCTCTTGGCCTCAGGACAGACAAGCATTTCTCTACTCATCAGATAACCTCATGTCTTCTGCTATCATCATTCATTCAAATAAATGCATTTAGGTCTCTAAAATTAATAACAGCAACCTGATAGTTCTTCAAACTACAAATGCAAAAAAGCAAATAATCGCAAATTATCAATTTCAATATATGCCTCAAAAAACAAATGCAATTGTCAGGCCCCAGTTCCTCCATTTCTCAAAAAGTTTTGCGCCGTCTTCATTATCCGTATCACTTGCTAATTCAAAGATACTGCCAATCACACAATCACTCATCCAACAATGACACAGCGGACTGACTCCCATCAATTCAACAAGCTTACTTAACTGCTCCATCCTCGACCGAAAGAAATACTTGACAATGCCAGATATCAACTATAACTGGCTACAATCACAATTCTCATACCTCTTTAATCAACACGTCCTTTAATCACAAAACAAATATGCATCAATAAACAGTGAGGTAAGTAAAGGGACAAGGTGCTTGTGCTCACATTTTGTAAAATGTGGCATAAAAGTTGAACCTAAGCTTACAAAAAGCGTTAACAATTTATTATCATTTGACAATTGTACCATCAGAAACCACTGCCAGTACAAAGCATAAAGAAGCACATTTATGAAGTAAGTACATTACCAATAATACTGTGGAACAACTCATTTGGCACTCATTTAGACATTTCCATGTAATTGCACTCAACATATCATCAACTTCAATTTTGCAAAAACATCAAGAGCCTTGACTGCCTGCAGTTGGCAGGGCAAACTTCACATGGCAATGAGAAAACATGTGCTCACCAGTAATCCTGGTTTCTGAAACCATTGCAAATCCTGTCCCTGTAGCTATGGTTGGTCCTATGCAGCAGAGATCATAATGCAGAGCGCTAAATCACAAATCGCTCTGAAATAATTTCACCTAATCAAATGAAATTAGCTCTACTCACCAGAAATGCTGGTCTCTGAAGCAGGAAGTACACCTGTCACTGTCGTTAGTGTTCGCACTATGTAGCAGAGGAAATATTAAAGAATATTAATACACGAATCGCACAACATTAACTTCACATGCTGATGAGGAGAAGAACAATTCTCACCACCACTGACGGTAGTCTCTGAAGTTGTTGGTCTCCCTGTTCCTCCAAATGGTGTTGGCCCTAAATACCAGAGAAAATCATAAAGCATATTAATTCACTGCTGGCTGCATCGCTTTCCTACATAATGTACACTGAATTTACTTCAGTTGAAGGAACATGTTAGAGATGACACTAGAAAGGTAAGAAACAGAAAAATATTTATACCCAAAATCTCCTATCACTAATTCAATTCTCAAAATCTAGCAGTTAAACCCCAGAGCAGTTGCTGGAGCAAATTGCCTGCAAAAGGCATTTGCTTTTCAGGCAAGAATATCATGAATGACTTGGTGTCAACAAACAATTCATTGTCTTTTGTTGACAAGAATGAGCGATTGTTTACAAGGAAAGATTATACTTAATGTAGCAGAGGAAATATTACAGAATACTTATACCCGAATCGCAGAAATTTTACTTAACATGCTGATGAGGAGAAGAACAATACTCACCACTGATGGTGGTCTCTGAAGTTCTTGGCCTTCCAGTTCCACCAAATGGTGTTGGCCCTAAATGCCAGAGGAAATGGCAGATTATTAATTCACTACTGGCTGCATCGGCTTCTGAGATATTGTTGAGATATTCGCATCATCTAGTTCAGTTGAAGGAGCAACTTACAATTACTTCTACAAAATAAGGAATAGAACAATGATTATATACAACAGCCTAGCAGCAATTCCCTTCCAATAAGGTAGAGGTTAACTTCCAGAGCAATTCCTGGACAAAGTTGCCGATAAGAGGCACTTAATTTACAGGCAATGATATCTTCAATGACATGGTGTCAGCAAATGCTTCATTTGCTTTTCTTCACGAGATTGAGCGCTTCTTAACAGGCAAAATTAATTGGCATGATTTCAAACTGATTGATATTTCTAACAACTTCAGGGGCACAATTTAAAAATCCAACTCAGCACATGGCACTTCTCATCACTACTTCACCAATTATTTGCCAATAGAAACCTTGCTGTATTCCATTTTGAGAAAATAAAATCTCTATCTTTCCAATAACATATTTCACATGGAAACCTCATAACTGCGCAAAATCACCCCAAAAGAATCCTTTCATTTTCCAGTTCATCAATTGAGATACTTTTAAGCACTTTCTCTTGGCCTCAGGACAGACAAGCATTTCTCTACTCATCAGATAACCAGATGTCTTCTGCTATCATCATTGGTTCAAATAAATGCATTTAGGTCTCTAAAATTAATAACAGTAACCTGATAGTTCTTCAAACTACAAATGCAAAAATGCAAATAATCACAAATTTTCAATTTGAATATTTGCTTCGAATACACAAATGGAATTGCCAGGCCCCAGTTCCCACATTTCTCAAAACATTTTGGGCCGTCTTCATTATCCGTATCGCTTGCTAATTCAAAGATACTGCCAACAACACTGCCACTCATCCAACAATGACACAGCCGACTGACTCCCATCAATTCAACAAGCTTACTTAACTGCTCCGTCCTCGACCAAAAGAAATACTTGACAATGCCAGATATCAACTATAACTGGCTACAATCACAATTCTCATACCTCTTTAATCAACACGTGTTTTGATCACAAAACAAAAATGCATCAATAAGCAGTGAGGTAAGTAAAGGGACAAGGTGTTTGTGCTCACATTTTGTAAAATGTGGCATAAAAATTGAACCTAAGCTTACACAAAGCGTTAACAATTTATTATCATTTGACAATTTTACCATCAGAAACCACTGCCAGAAAAAAGCATAAAGAGGCACATTTATGAAGTAAGAACATTACCAATGATTCTATGGAACACCTCATCTGGCATTCATTTATACATTTCCATGTGATTGGACTCAACATATCATCAACTTCAATTTTGCAAAAACGATCAAGACACTTGACTGCCTGCAGTTGGCAGGGCAAACTTCACATGGCAATGAGAAAACATGTGCTCACCAGTAATCGGGTTTCTGAAACCATTGCAAATCCTGTCCCTGTAGCTTGGGTTGGTCCTATGCAGCAGAGATCATAATGCAGAGCGCTAAATCACAAATCGCTCTGAAATAATTTCACCTAATCAAATGAAATTAGCTCTACTCACCAGAAATGCTGGTCTCTGAAGCAGGAAGTACACCTGTCACTGTCGTTAGTGTTCGCACTATGTAGCAGAGGAAATATTAAAGAATATTAATAAACGAATCGCACAACATTAACTTAACATGCTGATGAGGAGAAGAACAATTCTCACCACCACTGATGGTGGTCTCTGAATTTGTTGCTCTCCCTGTTCCTCCAAATGGTGTTGGCCCTAAATACCAGAGAAAATCATAAAGCATATTAATTCACTGCTGGCTGCATCGCTTTCCTACATAATGTTCACTGAATTTACTTCAGTTGAAGGAACATGTTAGAGATGACACTAGAAAGGTAAGAAACAGAAAAATAGTTATACCCAAAATCTCCTATCACTAATTCAATTCTCAAAATCTAGCAGTTAAACCCCAGAGCAGTTGCTGGAGAAAATTGCCTGCAAAGGGCATTTGCTTTTCAGGCAACAATATCATGAATGACATGGTGTCAACAAACAATTCATTGTCTTCTGTTGACAAGAATAAGCGATTGTTTACAAGGAAAGATTATACTTAATGTAGCAGAGGAAATATTACAGAATACTTATACCCGAATCGCAGAAATTTTACTTAACATGCTGATGAGGAGAAGAACAATACTCACCACTGATGGTGGTCGCTGAAGTTCTTGGCCTTCCAGTTCTACCAACTGGCGTTGGCCCTAAATGCCAGAGGAAATGGCAGATTATTAATTCACTACTGGCTGCATCGGCTTCTGAGATAATGTTGAGATATTCGCATCATCTAGTTCAGTTGAAGGAGTAACTTACAATTCCTTCTACAAAGATAGGAACAGAACAATAATTATATACAACAAAGCCTAGCATCAATTCCCTTCCCATAAGGTAGAGGTTAACTTCCAGAGCAATTCCTGGACAAAGTAGCCGATAAGAGGCACTTAATTTTCAGGCAATGATATCTTCAATGACACGTTCTCAACAAACGCTTCATTATCTTTTGTCGACAAGGATGAACAATTGTTTACAAGGAAAGATCATATTTAAGGTAGCAGAGGAAATATTTCAGCATACTAATACACAAATCGCAGAAATTGAACTTAACACGCTGATAAGGAGTAGAACAATACTCACCACTGATGGTGGTCTCTGAAGTTCTTGGTCTTCCAGTTCCACCAAATGGTGTTGGCCCTAAATACCGGAGAAAATGGTACAATATATTAAATCACTACTGGCTGCATCGCTTTGCTAGAAAATGTACACTAAATTTGCATCAGTTGAAGGAGCAAGCTAGAGATGATACTACAAAGGTAAGAAACTGAAAAATAATTATTCCCAAAATCTCCTATCACTAATTCAATTCTCCAAATCTAGCAGTTAACCTCCAGAGCAGGTGCTGGAGCAAGTTGCTTGCAAAAGGCATTTGCTTTTCCGCCAAGAATATCATGAATGACAGAGTGCCAACAAACGCTTCATAATCTTTTGTTGACAAGAATGAACAGTTGTTTACAAGGAAAGATTATATTTAACGTAGCAGAGGAAATATTACAGAATACTTATACCCGAATCACAGAAATTTAACTTAACATGCTGATGAGGAGAAGAACAATACGCACCACTGAAGGTGGTCTCTGAAGTTCTTGGTCTTCCTGCTCCTCCAAATGGCGTTGGCCCTAAATGCCAGAGGAAATGGCAGATTATTAATTCACTACTGGCTGCATCGCCTTCTGAGATAATTTTGAGATATTCACATCATCTGGTTCAGTTGAAGGAGCAACTTACAATTAATTCTACAAAGATAAGGAATAGAACAATAATTATATACAACAGCCTAGCAGCAATTCCCTTCCAATAAGGTAGAGGTTAACTTCCAGAGCAATTCCTGGACAAAGTTGCCGATAAGAGGCACTTAATTTACAGGCAATGATATCTTCAATGACATGGTGTCAGCAAATGCTTCATTTGCTTTTCTTCACGAGATTGAGCGCTTCTTAACAGGCAAAATTAATTGGCATGATTTCAAACTGATTGATATTTCTAACAACTTCAGGGGCGCAATTTAAAAATCCAATTCAGCACATGGCACTTCTCATCACTACTTCACCAATTATTTGCTAATGGAAACCTTGCTGTATTCCATTTTGAGAAAATAATGTTCTCTGTCTTTCCAAAAACATATTTCACATGGAAACCTCATCACTGCGCAAAATCACCCCAAAAGAATCCTTTCATTTTCCAGTTCATCAATTGAGATTCTTTTAAGCATTTTCTCTTGGACTCAGGACAGACAAGCATTTCTCTACTCATCAGATAACCTGATGTCTTCTGCTATCATCATTGGTTCAAATAAATGCATTTAGGTCTCTAAAATTAATAACAGTAACCTGATAGTTCTTCAATCTACAAATGCAAAAATGCAAATAATCACAAATTTTCAATTTGAATATTTGCTTCGAATACACAAATGGAATTGCCAGGCCCAGTTCCCACATTTCTCAAAACATTTTGGGCCGTCTTCATTATCCGTATCGCTTGCTAATTCAAAGATACTGCCAACAACACTGCCACTCATCCAACAATGACACAGCCGACTGACTCCCATCAATTCAACAAGCTTACTTAACTGCTCCGTCCTCGACCAAAAGAAATACTTGACAATGCCAGATATCAACTATAACTGGCTACAATCACAATTCTCATACCTCTTTAATCAACACGTCTTTTAATCACAAAACAAAAATGCATCAATAAGCAGTGTGGTAAGTAAAGGGACAAGGTGTTTGTGCTCACATTTTGTAAAATGTGGCGTAAAAATTGAACCTAAGCTTACACAAAGCGTTAACAATTTATTATCATTTGACAATTTTACCTTCAGAAACCACTGCCAGAAAAACGCATAAAGAGGCACATTTATGAAGTAAGAACATTACCAATAATACTGTGGAACAACTCATTTGGCACTCATTTAGACATTTCCATGTGATTGCACTCAACATATCATCAACTTCAATTTTGCAAAAACATCAAGACCCTTGACTGCCTGCAGTTGGCAGGGCAAGCTTCACATGGCAATGAGAAAACGTGCTCACCAGTAATCCTAATTTCTGAAACCATTGCAAAACCTGTCCCTGTAGCTTGGGTTGGTCCTATGCAGCAGAGATCATATTGCAGAGCGCTAAATCACAAATCGCTCTGAAATAATTTCACCTAATCAAATGAAATTAACTCTACTCACCAGAAATGCTGGTCTCTGAAGCAGGAAGTACACCTGTCACTGTCATTAGTGTTGGCACTATGTAGCAGAGGAAATATAACAGAATATTAATACACGAATCTCACAACATTAACTTAACATTCTGATGAGGAGAAGAACAATTCTCTCCACCACTGATGGTGGTCTCTGAAGTTGTTGCTCTCCCTGTTCCTCCAAATGGTGTTGGCCCTAAATACCAGAGAAAATGGTAAAGCATATTAATTCACTGCTGGCTGCATCGCTTTCCTACATAATGTACACTGAATTTACTTCAGTTGAAGGAACATGTTAGAGATGATACTAGAAAGGTAAGAAACAGAAAAATAGTTATACCCAAAATCGCTTATCACTAATTCAATTCTCAAAATCTAGCAGTTAATCTACAGAGCAGTTGCTGGAGCAAATTGCCTGCAAAAGGCTTTTGCTTTTTAGGCAAGACAATGGTGTCAACAAATGTCAACAAACAATTCATTGTCTTTTATCGACAAGAATGAGCGATTGTTTACAAGGAAAGATTACACTTAATGTAGCAGAGGAAATATTTCAGCATACTAATACAAAAATCGCAGAAATTTTACTTAACACGCTGATTAGGAGGAGAACAATACTCACCACTGATGGTGGTCTCTGAAGTTCTTGGTCTTCCAGTTCCACCAAATGGTGTTGGCCCTAAATACCAGAGAAAATGATACAATATATTAATTCACTCCTGGCTGCATTGCTTTCCTAGAAAATGTACACTAAATTTACATCAGTTGAAGGAGCAAGCTAGAGATGATACTACAGAAGTAAGAAACAGAAAAATAATTATTCCCAAAATCTCCTATCAGCAATTCAATTCTCAAAATCTAGCGGTTAACCTCCAGAGCAGGTGCTGGAGCAAGTTGCCTGCAAAAGGCATTTGCTTTTCCGCCAAGAATATCATTAATGACAGAGTGTCAATAAATGCTTCATAATCTTGTGTTGACGAGAATGAGCAGTTGTTTACAAGGAAAGATTATATTTAACATAGCAGAGGAAATATTACAGAATACTTATAACCGAATCACAGAAATTTAACTTAACATGCTGATGAGGAGAAGAACCATACTCACCACTGATGGTGGTCTCTGAAGTTCTTGGTCTTCCTGTTCCTCCAAATGGCGTTGGCCCTAAATGCCAGAGGAAATGGCACATTATTAATTCACTACTGGCTGCATCGCCTTCTGAGATAATGTTGAGATATTCGCATCATCTAGTTCAGTTGAAGGAGCAACTTACAATTACTTCTACAAAGATAGGAACAGAACAATAATTATATACAACAGCCTAGCAGCAATTCCCTTCCCATAAGGTAGAGGTTAACTTCCAGAGCAATTCCTGGACAAAGTTGCCGATAAGAGGCACTTAATTTACAGGCAATGATATCTTCAATGACATGGTGTCAACAAATGCTTCATTATCTTTTGTTGACAAGAATGAGCGATTGTTTACAAGGAAAGATCATATTTAAGGTAGCAGAGGAAATATTTCAGCATACTAATACACAATTCGCAGAAATTTAACTTAACATGCTGATGAGGAGAAGAACCATACTCACCACTGATGGTGGTCTCTGAAGTTCTTGGTCTTCCTCTTCCACCAAAAGGTGTTGGCCCTAAATACCAGAGAAAATGGGACAATACATTAATTCATTCCTGGCGGCATCGCTTTCCTAGAAAATGTACACTAAATTTACATCAGTTGAAGGAGCAAGCTCGAGATGATACTACAAAGGTAAGAAACTGAAAAATAATTATACCCAAGATCTCCTATCACCAATTCAATTCTCAAAATCTAGCGGTTAACCTCCAGAGCAGGTGCTGGAGCATGTTGCCTGCAAAATGCATTTGCTTTTCCGGCTAGAATATCATTAATGACATGGGGTCAACAAACGCTTCATTATCTTTTGTTGACAAGAATGAGCGGTTGTTTACTAGGGAAGATTATATTTAACGTAGCAGAGGAAATATTACAGAATACCTATATACGAATTAGAGGAATTTAACTTAACATGCTGATGAGGAGAAGAACAGTACTCACCACTGATGGTGATCTCTGAAGTTCTTGGTCTTCCTGTTCCTCCAAATGGCTTTGGCCCTATATGCCAGAGGAAATGGCACAGATTATTAATTCACTACTGGCTGCATCGGCTTCTGAGATAATGTTGAGATATTCGCATCATCTAGTTCAGCTTGGGAAGGAGCAACTTACAATTACTTCTACAAAGAGAAGGAGTAGAACAATAATTATATACAACATAGCCTAGCAGCAGTTCCCTTCCCATCAGATAGAGTTAAACTTCCAGAGCAATTCCTTGACCAAATTGTCGATAAAAGACACTTAATTTTCAGGCAATGATATCTTCAATGACATGGTGTCAGCAAATGCTTCATTTGCTTTTCTTCACGACATTGAGCACTTCTTAACAGTCAAGATTTAATGTGAAAGATTTCAAACTGATGGATATTTCTAACAACTTCAAGGGCGCAATTTAAAAATCCCACTCAGCACATGGCACTTCTCATCACCACTTCACCAATTATTTGCTAATGGAAACCTTGCTGTATTCCATTTTGAGAAAATAATGTTCTCTGTCTTTTCAAAAACATATTTCACATGGAAGCCTCATCATTGCCCAAAATCACCCCAAAAGAATCCTTACATTTTCCAGTTCATCAATGGAGATGCTTTTAAGCACATCCTCTTGGCCTCAGGACAGACAAGCATTTCTCTACTCATCAGATAACCTGATGTCTTCTGCTATCATCATTCATTCAAATAAATGCATTTAGGTCTCTAAAATTAATAACAGCAACCTGATAGTTCTTCAAACTACAAATGCAAAAAAGCAAATAATCGCAAATTTTCAATTTCAATATTTGCTTTGAAAAAATAAATGGAATTATCAGGCCCCAGTTCCTCCATTTCTCAAAAAGTTTTGGGCCGTCTTCATTATCCGTATCGCTTGCTAATTCAAAGATACTGCCAATAACACAATCACTCATCCAACGGACTGACTCCAATCAATTCAACAAGCTTACTTAATTGCTCCGTCCTCGACCAAAAGAAATACTTGACAATGCCAGATATCAACTATAAGTGGCAACAATCACAATTCTCATACCTCTTTAATCAACACGTCTTTTAATCACAAAACAAATATGCATTGATAAGCAGTGAGGTAAGTAAAGGTACAAGGTACTTGTGCTCACATTTTGTAAAATGTGGCATAAAAGTTGAACCTAAGCTTACACAAAGCGTTAACAATTTATTATCATTTGACAATTTTACCTTCAGAAACCACTGCCAGAACAAAGAATAAAGAAGCACATTTATGAAGTAAGAACGTTACCAATAATACTGTGGAACAACTCATTTGGCACTCATTTAGACATTTCCATGTGATTGCACTCAACATATCATCAACTTCAATTTTGCAAAAACATCAAGACCCTTGACTGCCTGCAGTTGGCAGGGCTAGCTTCACATGGCAATGAGAAAACATGTGCTCACCAGTAATCCTGGTTTCTGAAACCATTGCAAAACCTGTCCCTGTAGCTTGGGTTGGTCCTATGCAGCAGAGATCATAATGCAGAGCGCTAAATCACAAATCGCTCTGAAATAATTTCACCTAATCAAATGAAATTAGCTCTACTCACCAGAAATGCTGGTCTCTGAAGCAGGAAGTACACCTGTCACTGTCGTTAGTGTTCGCACTATGTAGCAGAGGAAATATAACAGAATGTTAATACACGAATCTCACAACATTAACTTAACATTCTGATGAGGAGAAGAACAATTCTCACCACCACTGATGGTAGTCTCTGAAGTTGTTGGTCTCCCTGTTCCTCCAAATGGTGTTGGCCCTAAATACGAGAGAAAATGGTAAAGCATATTAATTCACTGCTGGCTGCATCGCTTTCCTACATAATGTACACTGAATTTACTTCAGTTGAAGGAACATGTTAGAGATGATACTAGAAAGGTAAGAAACAGAAAAATAGTTATACCCAAAATCGCTTATCACTAATTCAATTCTCAAAATCTAGCAGTTAATCTATAGAGCAGTTGCTGGAGCAAATTGCCTGCAAAAGGCATTTGCTTTTTGGTTAAGAATATGGTGTCAACAAATGTCAACAAACAATTCATTGTCTTTTGTCGACAAGAATGAGCGATTGTTTACAAGGAAAGATTACACTTAATGTAGCAGAGGAAATATTTCAGCATACTTCCCTGACTGCCAATGGTTGGCAGGGCAAACTTTATATGACAATGAGAAACCATGTCCTCACCACCAATCCTGGTTTCTGAAACTATGGCAATGCCTGTCCCTGTATCTACAGTTGGTCCTATGAGGCAGAGATGATATTGCAGAGCGCTAAATCACAAATCCCTCTGAAATAATTTCACCTAATGAATTGAAATAATCTCTACTCACCAGAAATGCTGGTCTCTGAAGTGGAAAGTGCACCTGTCACTGTCGTTAGTGTTGGCACTATGTAGCAGAGGAAATATTACAGAATATTAATATACGAATCACACAAAATTAACTTAACATGCTGATGAGGAGAAGAACAATTCTCACCACCACTGATGATGGTCTCTGAAGTTGTTGGTCTTCCTGTTCCTCCAAATGGTTTTGGCCCTAAATACCAGAGAAAATGGTACAGCATGTTAATTCCCTGCTGGCTGCATCGCTTTCCTACATAATGTACACTGAATTTACATCAGTTGAAGGAGCACATTACAGATGATATTAGAATGGTAGGAAACAGAAAAATAGTTATACCCAAAATCTCTTATCACTAATTCAATTCTCAAAATCTAGCAGTTAAACTCCAGAGCAGGTGCTGGAGCAAGTTGCCTGCAAAAGGCATTTGCTTTTCAAGCAAGAATATCATGAATGACAGAGTGTCAACAAACACTTCATTGTCTTTTGTTGACAAGAATGAGCATTTGTTTACAAGGAAAGATTATATTTCATGTAGCAGAGGAAATATTTCAGCATACTAACACACAAATCGCAGAAATTAAACTTAACACGCTCATGAGGAGAAGAACAATACTCACCACTGATGGTGGTCCCTGAAATTCTTGGTCTTCCTCTTCCACCAAATGGTGTTGGCCCTAAATACCAGAGAAAATCTTACAATATATTAATTCACTACTCGTTGCATCACTTTCCTAGAAAATGTACACTAAATTTACATCAGTTGAAGGAGCAAGCTAGAGATGATACTACAAAGGTAAGAAACAGAAAAATAATTATACCCAAAATCTCTTATCACTAATTCATTTCTCAAAATCTAGCGATTAACCTCCAGAGCAGTTGCTGGAACAAGTTGCCTACAAAAGGCATTTGCTTTTCAAGCAAGAATATCATAATGACATGGTGTCAATAAATGATTCATTATCTTTTCATGACAAGGATGAGCGGATGTTTACAAGCAAAGATTACATTTCATATAGCAGAGGAAATGTTACAGGATAATAATGCACACGTTGCAATCACTTAATTTAACATGCAGATGAGGAGAAGAACAATACTCACCATTGATGGTGCTCTCTGAAAAGATTGGTCTTTCTGTTCCTCCAAATGGTGTTGGCCCTAAATACCAGAGAAAATGATAAAGCATATTAATTCACTACTGGTTGCATCGCTTTCCTAGAAAATGTACACTAAATTTACATCAGTTGAAGGAGCAAGTTAGAGATGATACTCGAAAGGTAAGAAACAGAAAAAAAATTATACCCAAAATCTCTTATCACTAATTCAATTCTCAAAATCTAGCAGTTAACCTCCATAACAGTTGCTGGAGCAAGTTGCCTGCAAAAGGCATTTCTTTTCAGGCAAGAATATCATTAATGACATTGTATCAACAAACACTTCATTATCTTTTCATGACAAGAATGAGCTCTACTCACCCGTAATGCCAGTCTCTGAAGCGGCTATTACACCTGTCACAGTAGTTGGTGTTGGCGCTATGTAGCAGAGGAAATATTACATAATATTAATACACGAATCACAGAAAATTAACTTAACATGCTGATGAGAAGAACAATACCCACCACTGATGGTGGTCTCTGAAGTTGTTGGTCTTCCTGTTCCTCCAAATGGTGTTGGTCCTAAATACCAGAGAAAATGGTGCTGCATATTAATTCACCACTGGCTTCAACATTTTATGTTTAAATATTCATATCGTTTCGATCAGCTGAAGGGCCAAGTTAGAAATTCTTCTTCAAAGGCAAGCAACAGAACTATAGTTGTCCCTAAATTTTCCTATCAGTAATTCCCTTCCCAAACTGTAGTGATTACCCTTTAGAGCAATTCCTGGACTACAATTCCTGCCTGCAAAAGGGATATCTTTTCAGAAAAGAACATCTTAAATAACATGGTGGAAGCAAACATTTCATTAACTTTTCTTGAGAAGATTGAGGGTCTGTTTATCAGCAAAAACTTTATTTTCAAGGTTTCTAAATGATTTAAATTCCCAAGACTGAAGAGTGTTATTCAAAAATCTCACTGAACCCCTGGCACTTCTCACTATTACTTCATCAATTTCTCGATAATGAGCACTTTGCTTTATTCATTTTGAGGAAATAAATTTGTCTGTCTTTCCAAATAGATATTTCACATGAAAGGATCATCATTGTCCAAAATCACCTGAAAAGAATCGTCTCATTTTGCAATTCTTCAAATGAGATGCTTTCAAGCACTTTCTCTTCTATTCAGGACAGACAAGCACTTCTCTACTCATCAGGTGACCTGATGTCTTCTGCTATCATCATGCATGCAAATAAGTGTATTGGGGTTTTCAAAATTAATGACAGCAAGCTCCTAGCGCTTCAAAACATGAAAGCAAAAAGCAAAAATCCCAAATTTTCCATTTTAATACTTGCATCAAAAACACAAATGGAGACTGTTAAATCCACTGTTCAATAGGTTTTGGGCAGTCTTCATTATTAGTACCTATTTTTAATTCAAAAGTGTTCCCATTAATGCTCTCAGTCGTGCAACAGTGACACATTGAACATTATCCATTAAATTCAACAAGCTTATTGAACAGCACGTCCTCCATTGAAAGTTATACTTGATAATGCCAGATATCCATTATATCACTTTTCCAATAACTATTCAATGAGAAGGTCTTTCAATCTCAAAATAAATATGCATTAATAAGCAGTGAGGCAAGTAAAATACCAAGATACTTGTGCTCATATTTTTTAACATAGGGCACAGAAATTGTACCAAAGATGACAAAAGCATTGACCATCATTTGACAATTTTACCATCAGAAACCAATGTCAGTGCTGAGGATGAAAGAAGCACATTCAGGACGTAAGAATATTACCAACAATTGCATGGCTCAACTCATCTGGCATTCATTTACATACTTCCATGTGAATGGAGTCAATGTATGATGAACTTCAATATTTCACCAACTTCAAGATCCCTGACTGCCTACAGTTGGCAGGAGAAACTTCACATGACAATGAAAAAACATATCCTCACCAGTAATCCTAGTTTGAGAAACAATAGGAATACCTGTCTCCATAGGTTATAGAGTCATAGAGTCACAGAGGTCTACAGCACAGAAAAAGACCCTTTGGCCCATCAGGTCTGCGCCGGTCAAACAGGTACCTAGCTATTCTAATCTTGTTTTGCAGCACTAGGCCCATAACCTTGTATGCCATGGCATTCTAAGTGCACATCCAAATGCTTCTTAAATGTTATGAGTGTTTCTGCCTCTACCAAACTTTCAGGCAGTGAGTTCCAGGTTCCTTCTGAAATCCCCTACTATTACAACTCTATTATTTTTATACTTCTCTGAAATTTGCCTCCATATCTGCTCTTCTATTTCTCTCTCATTGTTTGGGGGCCTATAGTGCACTCGCAGCAATGTGATTGCTCCTTTTCTGTTTCGATTGTGTTGGCCCTATGTAGCAGAGGTCATATTGCAGAGTATTAAACTGCAAATTGCTCTTAATTAATTACACCTAATGATATTGATGAAGCTCTGCTCGCTAGTAATGCCAGTCTCAGAAGCAAGACACACACTTGTCACTATGGTTGGTTTTGGCGCTATGTAGCAGAGGAAATGTTGCAGAATATTATTTCGCTAATTGCAGAAATTAATACTATATGCTGATGAGGATAAGAACAATGCTCACCACTGATGGTCATCCCTGAAGTTGTTGATCTTCCTGTTGCGGAAGTTAGTTTTGGCCCTAAATACCAGAGAAAATGGTACAGAATAATAATTCACTACTGGCTGCATTGGTTTCCTAAGTAATGTTTAGAGATGAGCATCATTTAGTTTAGTTGAAGGAGCAAGTTGTAAATGCAACTACTTTCATAAAGAGCAGATTAATAATTTTAGCCAAAATATCATTTGATTAACTCTCTTGAGTAATTGTTACTGTTGTCCTTCAGATTCATTTTTGGCTCAAGTTGCCTGCAAAAGCCCTAACTGTGCAATAACAATGTAATCGACATGGTGTCAGCAATCACATCATTATCTTTTCTCAACAAAATCTAACTGTTGGTTTCAAATAATTTAATTTGGAAGAATACTGCCAAGTTTGTTTTCCAAAGAATACATGGTGTGATGCAAACATCTCACTGAACACACTGCATTTGTCATCAAATTTAATCAATTTCTCCATATTAAGCATTCTCCTTCTTTCTGATTTGAAGAAGTCACGTCATCTGTCTTCTGCAGTAGAAATTTAACACGGGAGAATCATCGTTGTCCAGAATCATCCCAATCAAATCCTTTGATTTTGGAATTCTCCAAAAGAGATGCTTTCAAGCATTTCTATACTCATCAAATGACCTGATGTCTTCTGCTATCACCATTCATGTGAATAAGTGGACTTAGGTCAAGAAAACATGAAATAGCAACAGAAGACCTTACAGCCTGTCGAGCCAGGTGTGCCTTTCACCATTTTCATGGCTAATATTCGCCTTCAAATTTCCCACCCATTCCCCATAGGCCTTGTTTCCCTGAGAGACCAGAAATCTCTCTATCTCAACCTTAAAATGTAATCAATGATGGAGCATCCACAACCCTCTGGGATAGAGAATTCCAATAATTCACAACCCTTTGAGTGAAAAAAATTCTCTTCATCTCAGTTCTAAGTGATTAGCCCCATGTTGTGAGACTCTATTCACTTGTTCTAGATTCCCCAGCCAGTGGAAACACCGTCTCAGTATCTACACTGTCAAACCTTTTCATAATTTTGAATATTCCAATGAGATCACCTCTCATTCTTTTAAACTCCAGATATACTCCAATTTTCTCAGCCTCTCATCAGAAGGCAGCCGTCTCATCCCAGGGACTAAACCAGTGAACATTTGCTATACTACCTCCAATGCAAGTATATCCTTCCATAGATATGGACCCAAAACTGCAAATAGTCTTCCAGCTGTGGACTCACCAAAGAATCGTACAATTGTAGCAAGACTGCTTTATTCTTGTACTCCAATGTTTCAGTTCACTTTCTGCTCGGATCATGTGATCCACATGAACCTTCTCACTTTTCTGTCAATTTCATCCAAGTACATTTTAGTTACATACACATCTACTACATTTCTCACATCCCACTTGCATGATTTGTGTTGGGATCCCAAAAACACAAACGTGCTCATTTTGTCTGTCATGTTGAAGTTTTTGACCAAACTGTTTGACTGAACTCCATAACCCCAACTGTTGCAGCCCTGCTCACATAACAACTCATTGTTTCAACTGTCGAATGGTTTCAGTTCCTCTTCTGTACACTGGTCAGTCTCTGTCCATCCGTTCAATGTCTGTTTGTAGACTCTTCTCAACAAAGAGCCTGAGCTTTAGCTGCAATTTCAATTGCAGTGAATGGAAAGTCATCATCTACAATCCGAATGAATTGTTGAATGCAA
Organism: Carcharodon carcharias; assembly: GCF_017639515.1. NCBI lineage: Eukaryota > Metazoa > Chordata > Chondrichthyes > Lamniformes > Lamnidae > Carcharodon > Carcharodon carcharias. The sequence goes on along the minus strand of NC_054479.1, from coordinate 101,315,214 downwards.
TAATGCTTCAGCAATAGTATTTTCTTTCAAACTACGAAATGCAATGTTGTGTGACAGGTATAGCCCACACTGCATCCTTAGCACTGCTATCATTGCTTTTGCCGATTTTGCTCCTAGGATAGCTAATGGAAGTTTTTGATCTGTGACTATTTAACAAAAACTGGTGAAACTTACAGTCCAAAGATGATTTCAAGCACTTTTTAAAATCTATTTGCATACGTTACATTTATTCCTGACACAAATGCTATCAGCTTCTCTTGACCATCATCCATAATGTGACTGATCACTCCCCCAACTCCATAGCTTGAAGCATCACATGCTAACTTCAGGCTGCGATTTATGTCAGAATGAATGAGTAGTGCATCACTAGTTAAGCTTCTCTTATGTACATCATAAGCATCTTAATATGCTTTGGACCATTCCATTTCACATCTTTCTTCAGCAACTCATGTTTGCATAAGCAATATAGCACTCCTTGAAAAATCATTGGAACCATGGAATGGTTACAACACAAAAGGACGCCAGTGCTGACTCTCTGAAAGAACAATTCACCTTGTGCCTGTCCCCTGCCTTCTCCCTGTAGCCCTGCACATTCTCCCTTTTCAGGTAATAATCAAGTTCCCTCTTGAATGCATTGATTAAAATTGCCCCCACCATCTCTCAGCCAGTGTATTGTAGATCCTAACCACTTGCTGGGTGAAATAGCTTTTCCTCATGTTGCCATTGCTTCTTTTGCCAATGACCTTAAATCTGAACCTTCCACCAATAGGAACAGTTTCTCCCGACCTACTCTGTCAAACCCCCTCATGATTTTATATACCTCTATCAAATCTTCTCTCAACCTTCTCTAAGGAAAAGAGGCCCAACTTCTCCTATCTACATAACTGATGTTCCTCATTGGGGAACCATTCTCATGAATCTTTTTTGCATCCCCTCTAAAGCTTTCACATCCTTCCTAAATTGTGGTGCCCAGAATTAGATGCAATACTCTAGTTGAGGCTAAACTAGCATTTTATATAAGTTTTATATAAGTTTAACAAAAGCTTCCTTGCTTTTGTATGCCATGCCTCTATTGATAAAGCCTAGGATGCTGTATGATGTATTAAACATTCTCTCAACTTGTGGTGCCACCATCCATGATTGAGGCACACATATATGCAGGTCCCTCTACTCCTGCACTCCTTTAGAATTGTATCCTTTATTTTGTATTGTCCGTCCACAATTTTTCTATAAAAATGAATATAATCACACTTCTTTGCATTAAATTTCATCTGCCATTGTCTGTCCATTTTATGAACCTGCCTATGTCTTTTTGAAGTTCTACATTATCCTCCTCACAGTTCACAATGCTCCCAAGTTGTATCTTATCCCATTGTAGCTAGGAAGATTGCTTTTATTTTAAGAAAGTTTCACCATTATAGGGCCATTTCATGTAGAAGTATAACCCTTTTTGCTTGTTTATCATGATATACTGGTGACTTTTTCAATCCGCATTGAGCTGTGCATAAACATGAGACAAAACCAAATTCATGAATAGCTTGAATGCCACTAATTCTGCATACAAATCTTGGGAATTCAGTAAGGGATGCTGCTCATTATCCACTGCCTGGGTTATTGTGACTTTGTAGTCCCCACACAGTCATATGGTGTTGTCAGACTTGGGTGCCACTACATTTGGGGTTACCCAATCACTATGATCAATTTCACTAGCAGACCATTTCTCTCTAACTTCTTTAGTTCGTCTTCAACATGGAAAACATAAATAACTGGCTTAACCTTGCAATATATTGGTTTTGCATCAGGTCTGATTTGGATGTGTGCTTCCTCATTGATTATGCCTTCATAGCTGCCCTTGAAAATGTTGTAACTATTCAATAGCTAATCAAGCTTCTTGGTCATCACAACTTGAAAAACATGCTTCCAATATAACTTCAGCTTGTGAAGCCAGCCTTTATCCAAGCCAGTCTTTATCCATTCACAGGTTGGGGGTCAGTCAGTTGTCTGGACGTCTGTTTGTGATGCAGAGTGACGCCAACAGTGCAGGTTCAATTCCGGTACTGGCTGAGGTCATCCATGAAGGCCTTGCCTTCTCAACTTCACCCCTCACCTGAAGTGTGGTGACCCTCAGGTTAAACTCACCAGTTGTCTCTCTTTAATGAAAGAGCAAGGTCCTCTGGGAGTACGGCAACTTTCACTATCCATTCACATTTCTTTGTTGACATATTTTGCTACAACAGTGGACAACTTGGGGGATTTGTCCATATGTTGGACATTGCATTCTATTTGTCCACACATTTCTAAGACCTCACCAGTGTAGGATTTCAACTGAACTTCAGCTAGAGGTACATCAGTAGAGGTATAATTTGCTCTTGCACATGTCATAAAGGAGCACCTGCAGCTGTATCAATTCACATGTTGATGTACTGTTAATTTACCAACATATTTGTACAAAAGTTGCTGTTATTTGAGTGATTGCTAGTGGCATAAATGCTGTGCAGCCCTAGCTGCTCTTCGCTTAGGCGCTGTGGATTCACTTCAAGATTGTAAACTCCAACCCTTTGACATCGCTGTGTTCCAATACTATTGGAATGAGTTTTCTTTCCTGTTTTGGCCTTCGCTGAGCAAGACATTGCAATACGCTCTTTCTTTGGCTATTAAAGCATTTGACATTTCTGTATACATGCCTGGGCCATATGGTTGCCATTACAACAATAAAAAGTCACTAAACTGCTATCACCAGCACTCTTCTGATCAGGTTTCCATATATTAGGCTTGGCAGAAGCCTTCTGACTGCAGACAGAAGCAGTACTAGTCACTTGTGTAGGACAAAATTCCTGAGGATTCTTCATTGCCATCTTCATGGAAAGAGCAGGCATGAACACTAGCTCAAATGTAAGATTTTGTGTGTTCAGTAAACTTGATTGGATTCTTCCATCCACCAACCCACATACAAATCTGTCTTGCAATGCACAGTCTAAGAATGTGCCAACATTGGAATGCAGTCAAAAATTCTTCAGTCCCACAATGGAGCACCAACTGTTTCACTAGCTTTCTGATTTCTGGTTCCAAATTTGTAGCTTTCCACTATCTGTAGTGGCTTTAGGGTTGAAATATTCTTCAAACATGGTGATGATTGTTTTGAATGGCACATCTTTTTCTTCATAGGGAGCCCGAAAATTTGTTGGCATGCTGTACATTTCCAGGCTAATTTTTTTTTTAATTTATTCACGGGATGTGGGCTTCACTGGCTGGGCCAGCATTCATTGTCCATCCCTTGTTGCCCTTGAGAGGGTGCTGGTGAGCTGCCTTCTTGAACCGCTGCAGCCCATTTGGTGGAGGTACACCCACAGTGCTGTTAGGGATTTTGACCCAGTGACAGCAGAATTACTTTATTGTGCTCAATAATTGCCTTACTCTGAGTCTTGACCTCTTCACTTTCACTTTCAAGTTGCAAAATGTTATTTGTTCTGAAAACAATATCCATTCTTTCAACATACAAACTAAATGGTTGTCGAGCCCTCTTATATGTTCTGAGCATTCCGATGAATCCATGGGTACAGCCATATTACCCGTTTCCAAATTCAACAGTGACACAGTGAACAACTTCACTGTGGCTATCTTTAACAGTGATACAGAGTTTCATGCATGCCTACTGTACACACAAGACAGATGAGATTCAACACCATGTTTGCGATAAAACATCTCAATAAGTCAGTTTAGGCAAAATAAATTCAGGAGATCCTGCAATAACCAATCGCAGTAAGAAAGGCAACACAGGTGTTCAAGACTCTCAAATCAACAAAATCATCCTATTTTCTGGCTGTGCAGAATACTATGTTCCCACTCCAAGCACTATGACCTTTGAACATGTTACAGGAAAGATCTATGTTACATTCTAAAAGTGCTCAATGCGCTCAATAAATCTGATTATGTTTACTCATCAGGTGTTTCTGTCTGAACTGTTGCTCTAATCTATGTACCTAGCCCTAGCCACATATGTAAATACAATTGACAGAAAATAAGTAAATATTTAAAAACCACATGCATTTATCATATGAAAACGCCAACACAGCACAGTAATTTCATGCATTTCATTTGCTGTGTACCTTTGTTACGTATCAGACAGACAGTTCAGCACATTGATGTATGTAACTGAGTTTAAGAACACACTATATTTTATGATATATATAGATATATATATATATATAATATATAAATATATATACACACACACATGTCTCATCATGGCTATGTCCTAAAATTTTAAAACTGGATAATGACCTTTTAAAAATGACTGAAGCTCTGTCTGGCTGTGACCTTCAAACAATAGGAGCTAATCTAGCAGTACTGAAGAAATTTACACCTTATTATCCCTGAAGATACATTAACGGCTCTGTGGACTACAGAGGCCAAATTCAGAAGGAATTATAGAAAGGCCATCCACATTTCATAAGCCAGGCTTGATCACTAGAGTCTACTAGTCTGCTAGAACAAAGAGCCCTGCAAAGGGTCCTTTGTAATTCTTAATGGTCGGAACATTAACAATCTTAGGAACCCAGAGAAAAGAATATACACACTTCGTCAAAGCCAAAGCGGAGAGGTGGGAGCCATGTGACGTGAATCCCTAGCTGGAGGAAAACTGCCTTGTGGAGCTGCAAAACTCAGTCTGCCATTTTCCATCTAGCAAGCAACAGCTCAGAAAAATGGTCGTGTCCAGGTTTGAATGCCTGTCCCCCATTTATACTGTTTCAACTAAGGCTTCTGAATTTCTATACCATTGCCTATAATACTAATTCTTCTCTGCATGCCTATCACATTGTGGAAAAGTCAAATATCTAGCATCAGTCCAGCCTGTTGACCTCTGAGAAGAAATTCACCATTGGACTTTGATTCAGGATTTTGGACTCATGTGAAACAATAATTCTTTACTTTGTGGCCTTTGCCCTGTAAATATTTCCTTCTCCATCCCTCTTTTATTGTATAAATGCTCAGGGAGGGGCTACATAGTGATGCCCCCTCCTGCTTTTTGAGTGTATGCAAATAAACTAACCCTATCTCAAGTTTACTGTGGGGTCATTAATGAAATTTAGTTTACACCAAAACTAAGAGCCTGGGAAATATGTCACCGCTTATAAAGGGTGAAATCAAAAATCAAAACACCTTTCTGGTTACAGACGGGTAGTGAGAGAAGAAATCAGGACTGTTTAAATGAAACCCCATCCTGTCTGTAATATATAACATAATGCAGTAGCATGAAGAGACTGAATACAGATAAGTGCTACATTTGTCCATACAGTTGCTTCCCAATATCTGTAAAGCTGTCATTTCTTTCTTCTGAAGAAACATTCAGAAACACAACCTCCAATTCAAGTCCTAAACTACTCTTATATGGCAATGTGACACACGTTGAGCAAGAAATATTATATATAAAAAAAGCAGAGATTTACATTACATCCTCCCAAACAATAATGGGACCAAGTGTTGAGGATAAGGTAGTAATTGTATTTTAGTGAGCAGGAGCATTGCATATTGAAAAAAAACAACTTCGTGGTTGTGGACCCAGGTGTGCTGGTTGTCACTGTTGTTGTAATTATTTCTTCTGAAGATAAACAAAAACATGCACAAATGAATTGAGAAACTATTAAGAGTTTTGTCATGATTCAGCATGTACACAAAATCATTTTAAAACTATTATTACAAATACTCAAGCACAGTGTAACCAGTCATAATACTTAAGAACATAAGAACTAGGAGCAGGGGTAGGCCATTAGGCTGATATGATTGAGGCCTGACCCCTTAACACTCGATTCTTTTTTAGATCAAAAATCTGTCTACCTCAGCCTTGAATATATTCAATGACCTAGCCTCCATTGCTCTCTTGGGTAGAGAAATCCGAAGATCAGTCACCCTCAGAGAAGAAATTTCTCCTCATCTACATCTTGAAAGGGAGATGCCTTGTTTTGAAATTGTACCCCCTTCTAATTCCTCCCATAAGGGGAAATATCCTCTCAGTATTAAACCTGTCAAGCCTCCTCAGAATCCCATTTGTTTCAATAACATCACTCTTATTCTTCTAAATTCAAATGAGTATAGGCCCAACCTGCACAACCTTTCTTCTTAAGGCAATCCCTTCATTCCAGAAATCAACCTAGTGAATCTTCTTTGAACTGCCTCCAATGCGAGCATATTCTTTATTAAATAGAGAGACCAAAACTCTACATAGTGCTCTAGGTTTCATGGCACTAGTGCCCTCCAGGGTTGTAGCAAGACTTTCCTATTTTTATACACCACCCCATTGCAATAAAGGTCAACATTCCATTTGCCTTCCTAATTACTTGCTGTACCTGCATGCTGACTTTTAGTGATTCATGTGTAAGGGCACGCAGATCTCTCTGTAGCACAGCATTCTCGAGTCATTGACAATTTAAATAATATTCTGCTCTTCTATTCTTCCCACCAAAGTGGACAACCTCACATTTTCCTACAGTATACTCCATATGCAAATTTTTACCATTCACTTAACCCATCTATATCCTTTTGCAGGCTTTTTGGATGGAATCTTCCTTTCTGGAGATTAAGTCCAGTGGAGGGAGCAGAAATCAGAGTGACTTCCACTGGAAAGCAGGCTGCTGAACACATGAGATCTTGCACTGTTCAGTTCAATACTTATGCATCCGCAAGAAGTACATTAAATCTCATGGTGGGTAAGGCAGGAAGCAGCCCACCACACTGTCACCTCATAGGCTCTGACATCCAGGCGCCATATTTAAATGGCACCCAGACAGCCATTCACTCTTCCGCTCTGCTCCTTGACTCTCCCAAGTCCTGCCTCGGTCTCATTCCTCCTATATGCCTAGCCTTCGACCCAACCATTTATGGGGCATCTTTTGCCTTTTGGAAATCCAAATACACTACATCTACTGGTTCCCCTTGATCAATCCTGCTTGTTATTTCCACAAATAATTCTAATAAATTTGTCAAACATGGTTTCCTTTTCACTAAACCATGTTGACTCTGTTTGTTTGTATTTTTATTTTCTCAATGTCCTTTTAATACTTCATTAATAATGGATTTCAGTGTTTTTCCAATGACAGATATTAGGCTAACTGACCTACTGCTTTTAGTCTTCCTCTTTTCATAAACAGAGGTATCACTTCTATGATTATTCAATCAGCTGGGACCTTTCCAGGATCTAGGGAATTTTGAAAGATCACAACCAATGCATCCATCATCCCTGCAACCACTTCTTTTAAGACCTCAGGGTACAAAATATCAGGTCAAGTAGACCTCTCAGCTTTTTGTCCCATTATTTTTGCTAGTACTTTTCCCTAGTGATAGTTATTATTTTAAGCTCCTCCTTCCCTTTATTCCCTTGATTTTCTACCATTCTTGGGGATTTTGTTTTGTAATTTCTACTGTGAAGACAGGTGCAAAGTACTTATTTAAAGTCTCTGCCATTTCTTTGTTTCCAATTACTAATTCCCCGGTCTCATATTCTAAGGAACCAACGTTTACTTCAGCTGCTCTCTTCCTTTTTATACAAAAGGACTACTGGTTGTTTTTATTTTTCTCATTTGTTTACACTCATATTCTAATTTACCCTTTTTTTTTGGTCATCCTTTGCTGGCTTTGAAATTTTTCCTTATCTTTCATCTTACCACTAATCTCCACAGAATTGTACACTATTTCTTTCAATCAAAAAGATTCTTAACTTCCTTAGCTAGCCACAGATGGTATATCCTTCTCATAGAGTCTTTCTTTCTCATACATGTATGTGTATTCCATTTGTGTTATTGACAAGCTCTCCGTCAAGTGAATATTATGTGGTAACTTAGAATCTGAGACACGGGGATGGAGCATATACACCTCCACCAGTGGGTTTGAAGGCATGTAAAATCCAGCTGGCGCCATGCCTATTACCTACCAACCCACCCCTTCCCCCACTGCAATTAAATAGGAACCAATTAATGGCCATTTAAGGCCTCATCCCACCTCTGTGGGTATTTTACCTGCAGCTGGGTGTAGCCCACACCGGTCAGGAAGTCCGACAGCTATAGCTGCGCAGGCTGTTCTTGGGCAGCTGGGGGACATACCCCACAAAGTCATTACCTCTTTAAACCCTTCCACCAACCTCTCCAACCAGCCTCCACCCTCCATGCCAGGGCCCGTCAACCTGGCCCAGTGAGACCCTGGGTCCCAGAATCACCTGGGACATTAGCGTGCCATCTAGATGGCTAGCAGTTCTCTAAGGCTGGACTTCTTCCTGAGACAGGGGAAGATGTCCCACCTCCAGCCACTTGACACTGCTCCCAATTCTACATGACTGCAAGGCAGTTGTCGGAACCATGGACAAGCTATTCCCTCTGACGTTTTAGCTGCGGGGTTGGGAGGCAGAGACTACATCATCCTGTCAGATCCGGCCCAGCGAATTCATTTTATTTATCCTGGTCTAAGACTGCACTGACATTTAGAATACAGAGGGTACACTGAAAGCATAAAGGAGACTTAGGCCAGAAAATAATAACATCTGTCAGAACCCATGAGGAGAAAAGGAAGGCATGCAAAGCTGGAGCTCCCTAGATAACTAAAGTTATAGAGATTAAAATCAAAAGCGAAGGGAGGCATGTGATGAATGTCAGGTTCACAATAGTTGAGAACACAGAAAGGTAAGAACAGGAGCCAATTATTCAGTCCCTCAAGCTTGTTCCACCATTCAGTGAGATCATGGCTGACCTGTAGATTAGCTCTATCCACCTGCTTTGGTTTCATATCATTTTATACCTTGTCTAGCAAATATCTATTGATCTCAGGATTAACATTATTCATTAATCTTGCATCTACTACTTTTTGTAAGAGGGTTGTGCACTCCTCCCATACATTGCAGGAAGAGGTGTTTCTAAACTTCACTCCTGAATTTTCTGGCTCAATTTTAAGGTCATGTCCCCTTGACCTAGATACCCCACCAGGAGAAAATGTTTCTCTCCACCTACCCTATCAAAATCCTAAAAACTCATGACTTAACCTTTTTATGTTCCCAGGAATACAAGCCTAGTTTATGTAATCCAAGAGCGTCAGAACGTAAGAAATAGAATCCAGGGTAGGCCATGCAGCCCATCAAAGCTGCTGTGCCATTTTGTAAGATCATGGCTGAACATCTACATCAGTTCCACTTTCCTGTGCTATCTCCATATCCCATGATTTTCTTGGCACCCAAAACTCCATCAATCTCAGTCTTGAATGAGCATCCACAGCCCTCTGGGTTTGAGAATTCAAAAGATACATAGCTCTTTGAGTGAAGAAATCTCTCCTCATCTCAGTCTCAAATGGCTGAACCCTTTTTCTGATGCCTCTCAGCATCTACCAAGCCTTTAAGTATTTTTAATGTTTCAATGAGACCACCTCTCATTCTTTTAATCTCTAGAGTATATAAACCTGTTTTACTCAATCTCTCCTCACAGGACAATGCCAGGGAGCTGTTTAGTGAACCTTTGTTGCAACCTGTCTCTAAGGCAACTATATACTTCCTTAAGCAAGGAAACTAAAATCGTACATAGCACTCCAGTTGTGGTTTCACCAAAGCCCTATATAATTGAAGTAAGACTTCTTTACTGTTATACGCCAATGCCTTTCTAATAAAGGCTAACATACCATTTTCTTTCCTCATTGCTTGCTGTACATGCATATTATCTTTCCCTGTACAAGGTCATCCAGGTTCTTCTGAATACCATTTCCCACTCTCTCACCTTTTAAAAAATATTCTACTTTTCATTTTCCTTACCTTTCCTAATCTGTCCTCATAATCTACCCTTGGAGACCTGTTAATATTCTGGTAAATCTGCGCTGTGCACCTTCCGAGTCCAATATGTCATTTTTAACGTGCTGTGCTGAGAACTCTACACAGTACTCCAGATGCTGTCTATCACGGCATCATCTAGCTGTAACAAAACTTTCTTTGCTTCATATTCTAGCCATCTTGTTATAAAAACTAACTTTCTATTAGTCTTTTGATTAGTTTTTGGACATGCCTGCTACATTTCAGTAATTTGCATAGCACAGAATCATTGGCTTTTCACCAATTACTCGTATCAACTCTTTTTGGTCCAAAATTGATGACCTCACAATTATCTGCGCTGAAATCCATCTCCCCCAATTCTGCCCACTCACATCATCTATCAATGCCTCTTTGAAATGTTATGTTCCTGTCTACACACCTTACAATGCCACTGATTTTTATTAGAAGACTTTGATCTGGTTTTCTTTATATTACCTAAGTCATTAAGAAATCTAGTGAATAGTGGAGGCACATATTCATCACTTCATTCCAATTTGACTATAGACACATTATCGTTACTCTCTGCCTTCTACTACCTAACCATAATCCTAACTAGATAAATAATTTGCCTTCAAATGCCTTCAGGAGGATCATATATACATCCATTTACATCCCCCTGCCTATTACTTTAGTCAACTCCCCAAAAAAAATCAATTAAATTTGTTAGACATGACCTTTTTATAAATCCATGTTGACTCTCTCTAATCAGCTCACATTTCTTGAAGTGCTGAGACAATCTGTCCTAAAATATAATTTCCAACACTTTCCCACAACAGACGTTAGATAACAGAACAAAGCTGAATACAGAATGGAGGAGAACTGAAAAAGGAAATAAGAAAGGCAAAGGAGAATGTATGAGAATAGATCAGTGGGAGGAATAGAAAGGAACACAGAAGTATTTTATAAACATATAAATAGCGAGATTGTATGAGGAATGGTGGAAAAGATTAGTGCCCAAAAAGGAGATGACATGGCTGAGGTACTTAAAGAATTCTTGAATCTGTCTCCATGAAAGAAGAGGATGCTGCTAATATCATGGTAAAGGAGGAGATAACAGAAATTGGATGTCCTAAAAATAGATTAAGAGGAGGTGTTTAAAAGGTTGACAGCATTCAACTTAGAAGCATTACACAGTGCATCCTCAGCTGCTGAGGGATGTAAGGGCAGAAATAATGGAGACACCAGGCACAATCTTTCAATCCTTATCTATGGCAGTGGTGCCAAAGGACAGGAAAATGCAATTGTTGCAAATGATCAAAAAAGGAAGGATGCAGAGGAGATTTACCAGAATGGTACCAGTAGTGGAGCTTCAGTTATGTGGAGAGACACTAGAGAAACGGGGATTCTTCTTAAAGCAATTAAAGGAAGATTTAGCAAAAGTTCAAAAATATGAAGAGTTTTGATAGATTCAATAATGAGAAATTATTTCCAATACAGCATAGTCAGTAACCAGAGGCTGCAGAGTTAAAGCAACTGGCAAAAGAAACAATGGCAATACATGGAAAAATTTATTTTACATAGTGAATTCTTATGATTTGGAATACACTGCCTGAATAACTTTCAAAAGGGAATTGGATTAATACTTGAAGGGAAAAAACACAATTCGGATCGCCAGTATAATCAATTATAGCTTCAGAAAAGGATGAATATAATTCCATGACTTGATGATTTTAATGCATACTTTGTGATGTGTTCTTCTGCATGATCGCTAGCCATAATGGCAACATTTTGTCTTAGAAACAAGCATATGTAATCAAAATTGCTTCAAATATACTGGGCAATAGAGAACAGGATGCTTGGCAGCTTCTGTTTGCATGAAGATATCAAATCTTGACATTCGAATTTTGGAATTTTCTTGAGCTTTATTTCTACGTTTTGAAGATTTAGTAGATTGCTGCCATAATAACAGAGACCATTTCTTACCATGAGAGATAATAAGAGTTGATGATTTCTGGTAAAATGATAGGTACAGCTGAGAATAAAAGGAATTATTTGAAAGCACATTAAATGGAGAATTATTAATCAAAGGCTTGTCAGCAAAATGGAATTCCTTAAAATTAAAGGGGCAGTGGCAGCGTGGACAGCTAAAGGACAGAATGCAGAGAGTAGTGACGAACAGTTGCCTTTTAGAAAGGATGGAAGTATATAGTGGTGTTCAGTTGCCTCTTAGAAAGGACAGAATTTACAGTGGTGTTCTCAATGAGTCAGTATTAGGACCACTGTTCTTTTTGATGTATTACCAACCTGGGCTTGTAGGCTGAAGGCATCATTTCATTGCTTGTAAATGACACAATACTTTGAATTGTACTGAGCAGCATTTGGAAGGCTTCAGGAGGACACAGGTTGGTAAAATGGGCAGAGACGTGACAAATGAAATTTAATGCAGAGAATTGTAAGGCGATGTATTTTGGATGGAAAATGAAGAGAAGCAATGGGAAATAAATGGTACAAATTTAAAGGGGATGCAAGAACAGAGAAATCTCAGATTGTATGTACAAAGATCTTTGGTTTTAGGACAAGTTGATAAGACAGTTAAAAAAGCAAATGGGATCCTTGGCCTTATAAGTATAGACACAGGGTACACCAGCAAGAAAATTATGATAAACCCTGCTAAACCTTCACTGGTTATGCCTCAGCTGGAGTATTGTATCCAAATTTGGGCACAGCAAAGAAAGATGTAAAGGACTCAGAAGAGCTTTACTAGAATAGCACCAGTGATAATGGACATTATGTGGAGGAACGAGAAGATAGGGTTGTTCTACGTAGAGCAGGGTAGGTTTAAGGGTAATTAAAATTAAAATCACGAAAGGTATTGACAGAGTAAATGGGCAGTCACAGCATATAGAAATACATACTTTCCTTGTGGGCCCTTCCAAAATCACACCACCTTCTCCCGGCCCCACCAAGATAATTACATTTTGAATTCTCTGCTTTTGGTCAGACTGGTTATAGATGCTGGAGTGTGCAAGCTGGTCACACTGTCCAGTTGGCCTCCAAAATGGTCTTGGGTTCCAACTATAATGGTCCTGATTTTTGGCATAATTGTGAGGCATCCACTTCAACCATCCAGTTATACAACTGTGGTTTGGGAACTGAGCAGCAAAAAAGTACCTGATGGTTCTAATTCCTGTTCCACCCTTTTTCTGCCAGGTGGAAGGAGTTAAAATCCTGCCAGTGTGTCTGTAAAAATGATCCAAGTTATAAAAATTTATGTATCTTTTTGAGGCTATCCTTGCAATGTGTGCACCATTGTTAAGAATACCCAGCAAACAAATATGTCTAATGGTCATCAATCCAATTTGAAAAAGGTTATGAGGTTATACCTTCCTCATGATTATTTGATCAATTTTCAAATCATGATCAATAAAAATGCAAGACAAATTCTATAACTAATAATGTGGTTTAACTTTGACTCCATTCACAAAATTGGTGTATTCTGAGCTGAATTATGTGTTAATGGCATGATGTAGTTCTTAATGTCATTGTTGTCATATCATCTAAATTGACAGTGAATTATTTCAAAAGGTTAGTTTCCAGTTTCATAATTAGTGATAACTATTGTGTTGCTTTCAGAGAAATGTTAATGGAAGGTGAAATTGTAAGGGCTTGGAAATTCAGGCATACAAAGGGGCACAGGAATCAATCTCAGTGCCTGAATGGATAGACCCTAGGCAGATGTAATGTTGTGTTGATCCAGTTCACAGTACACAAAATGGCATCTTCAGGCTGGAGAAGGGGACTTGAAGATGCAGACCTCTGCAACGCTCACAGACGCTCTAAGGTAAGACTGGGTAGCATTGGCCAGAATCGGGGAGAACAAGTGGCGGGCCTGGAACCAGGAAGAGCAGGTAACGGTGGCCAGATTTGGGGAAGGTAGCAGCTGAGATTCAGGGGGGTGAGGGTGGTGGCAGGGTTTGGTGGTGCAGTAGTGGTGAGCTGTAAGGTTTCAATGAAGCATGAAGAACATTCCTGTACTTCCTGAATCCACGTTCAGGTAAATATATGTTAAACAGTTATCTTATCAGTTGTGTCCTGCCGTGGTCCCTTTAAAGACTGTCAGTTAAACCGTATGTAGATCTGGTTTTCCAGAATACAGCTGGTCATTAACATTCATCTTCCTTATCGGTTAGAATGATATTGGGACTACCAGTGCTACTTTTTATCATTGAAACTGTTACTTACCAGAGATAATGGTTCCATTTCGGCATGTGCTGTAAGATAGAAAATAATAAAATTAAAATATGTTGGTATGATATTCATTTTGGGCAAACCAATAGAAAAATTGTCTTTATTTTAATTATAATTTCTGTTTTTGTTCGTTGAACAAATTTGCTTATTTTGCTCAAATTTGAACAAGATGTCATGCTTATTTAGCTATCATGAACAGCATTTGGGGGTAAGTTTAGTCTTGGAGGCACTGAAAATGCTTTGCATTAGAACTCATTTTTAGTCCCTTTTTAAGCATATTGGCAGGTCCATTTGTGTTCTGTACAATTACAAGCATTACAAGTAAGGTACAGTTGAGGGGTCAGTCAAATATATCTGTGATGCTGCTGAGCAGTTGGTTAAATTCCTAATCGTCCACATAGCGAACATGTATGAACTCTTAGCAAATTCTACCACATAGTGTGCGTGTCTCATTTCCTATTGATTGATTGTGTAAAATAACAGAACTGGCCAATAATGATAAGTATGAAATGAGCCCAACTGAACAGTGCTCAGAGTGAGAAGAGCCCACATGAACAAGAGTGAGACGTTTTATCCCATCCTCATGAAAACATGTATAATGAATGGGATAAGGTTGTTCGATGGTACTTTCACAAGACTACAAGGTAGATACAAAGGAGTAAGTCTATTTGCTCCATCTTAGCCCAATTATTATTTCCTGGTACTTTCTGCAATAGTTTCTTTCATGATTCAGGCCAGCGGGTTTACACAATTACACTGTTTCTTTGGCAACCTATTGCAGAAAGTACCAGGAAAGCATAAGTTTGGAACCAACCCTGAGAACTGAAAGTCAGGTTTAAGAATCCATATATCGGAGAGACTGCTGAATTAATATTTAACCCATTTCAGGTGGATGAGGTGAGAAGTAGGCAGAGATTCACAAAACACTGTGACATAGGGCAGAATATTGCACTCGTCAGGCGGGTATGCACTCGACCCAAACGAGCATAAAATGACGCACGATGACGTCGAGCGAGCATCATCGGGCACGTTAGGCAGTCTATTAAGGCCCTTATGGAACTAATTGACTTGAATTTCTCGCTGCCCATCCAACCGTTAGGTTGGCGGACGGGCAAAAATGCCAAGCGACCTTTACATTTTTGGCGAAGCCTCTTCCAGGGGTGGAATGAGGTTTCGGCCGGTGATTCAGAAAAATAAAAACTTTTTGCTTTCATACTTTACATATCCCTGCTCATGTGACAGTCACATGTGCAGGGATATGTTTTAATTATTTTAAAATTTTTTATTTGTAATGTTAAAAATCTTCAGCTCCATGAGGCAGCTCTGTGCCTCAGGAAGCTTTTACTGCACGCACCCACGTGCATGCGTGAACATCAGCCCACAAGCTTCTGCCGCTCCCACCCCAGCAGTGCTGAGCGCTGCAGCACGCAATTCACCCTGGCTGGCCGTTAATTGGCCAGCCAGCGTAAAATCCATGTCAGGGCCCGATTGTGGGCGCAGTCGCCTTTGCAACCCCTCCCGGGCCCGTCCGCCGCACACGCCCGACGAGGGCAAAATTCTGCCCAAAATTTCCGTGACCATTACAGTTGGACAGAAGTTAATCAACAGAACAACCTCCCTTTGGTGCTGTGAGTGTGCACATGCATGCCCATAACTTAAGTTCAAACTTGCACTCACCTATGCACCAACCAGCCCGCAACGCTCCCACATCCTCCCCCACCCCACCCCCACCACACTACCAGCAGAGCCTCGCAATTGCAAAACTTGAGTTTTAGTTTATATTTCTTTCATAACTGGATCATTAGTGGAGGCTTCAGAAAGTTTGGCAATGTTCCACATTTGTGATCAATGGCTGAATTAGCAGATAATTAACAGAGGTTTAAAACCAGTATTCAGAGGGTTGGCATCAATGAGGAGCTTTATAGATTGCAAGGAGATTAGTCGTGACACTCTCTATTTTCCATCCATATTGATGGCATGGCCAAAAAGGAAGATCTCAAAATTTCCAGAGAATTGCAGAAATAGAAGGACAGACACATACTGAGGAATAATGCAACCTGGTTAGAAAGGTTTAGCTATTTTAAGTAACTGGAACAACAGGTGGCAGATTCAATTCCACAGGCAGAAATGTGAAATAGGTACAAAGTAGTGAACAATTTGGGTTGGGGAAGAGTTGGGGGGGAGGGGCAGCTGGCAGGAGACCTGTATTCATTCACAGGATGTGGGCATCACTAGCAAGGCCAACATTTGCTGTTCATTCCTAGTTAGCTTTGAGAAGGCTGTAATGAGCTAGCTTCATAAACAACTGCTGTCTATGTGCTGTAGGTACTCACAGTGCTGGTAGGGAATCCAAGGATTTTGACCCAGTGGCGAAGAAACAGTGGTATAGTTCCAAGCTAGGATAGCATGTGGCTTGGAGCATAACTTGCAGATGGTAGTGCTCCCATGTGCCTTACTGCTCTTGTTCATAAGGCAGTTAATTTAAGTGACAGGAACGGATGCCTGGTACAATCAGCATCTGAGATTTCACATTCCCTCCAAATATGAGATGTAAAGTTATGTGTTGTAGGTGATGAGATGTAATTTTGTAATGGTGGCTGCTGTTCCATTGACAACGAAAGATGCCTCCTCCTATACAGAAGCCCTCCTGCACTGAACTATTTATAACGTGAGGCTATCTGTTGTCCATAATCTGCAGCAAAGATTTTTAGAGACAGTCACAGCCCCTTCACATGACATCTTCAAGACCCATCTCTAAATTATTTCCATTTATAAAATTTTCATTATCCAGATTACCATCTCAGCAGATCATGTCTGGTTTAGTTAGCACTAATCATATAAGTGTCGGCGGAATATGGATCTTAGCCGATGCAACCAAAGCAGAAGAAGAAGTAGATACTTTTTCAAAGAGCCCGCAAACTCAAAGCATAGCTCAGCAATGCCTACAGCCAAAATTTCACCAGTGCCGCTTTTAACTTTTAGTTTTAGAAATTGTTCCTATTGGTTAATTAATAATGATTTGCAATGAGTGTACGATAGAGGCAGATTCACTAATAGTTTTCAAAAGGGAATTGGATAATTGCCTGAAGAAATAGATTTATAGGGCTATGAGGAAAAGGCAGGGAAGTCAGACTAGCTGAATTGTTCTCTCACAGCAGGCATGGACCTGATGGGCCAAATGGTTTTCTTTATTGAACCATTCTACAATTCTATTTTTCCCTCTTCATGGTACCTTTGGAACACAGATGGGGCTTTACAGACAGAAAAACGGGCCCCCAAAGTGCTATGAGGAACTAGATAACAATATGCCGATCAAAAAAGAAATCAGAGGTAATGGTGGATAATTTTTTGAAACCACCTACACAGTGCTTCTTAACTGCTGCACAAAAAAAGTCAAACAAGCTATCTGGTTTAATTGCCACAGTGTACAGGAAAAATCAAAAGGAGCTGTACTGCTCCATAAGTTGTTGGTCAGACTTTACTCATTGTTCTATTTGGAAATTTGAATGTCTGGGAAATGTTACCCGGAAAGGTCATTAAAGTGGTCAGCAAATGTCTGAAGTAGTGTTCAGTTGTTAAATTGTTCACTGTTTGATTATTTGTGTCTGGTATCTGTTAACTGTTCTTTGTACAATTAGTCAAGCCTGGGTGTAGTTATAGAGAGAAAGAGAAAATAAAAAGCTGGAACTATTGAATAAAACTCCTGTTCAGACATAGAAACTGGTGTTATTTCCTGCATTTCTCCAAGACATAGAACGCAATATGAAATATTTTGCAGATTATGTTATCATGAAAGCATCAATGTAAATGGATTCAACATACAAGTAGATACAGTTCTCAAGGAAGACATCAAGAATATACTGAGGGCATCAGGTCATCTGTTAACCTTTGCAAAAGTGAAATGTTTCTTGGGTATATTAGCTTTTCCTAGTTAATGAAAATTGTATTTATCATGATTTTGTTTCAACATGAAGCATGTTTGAAGATGAATAATAAAACACATCATTTAGAAATGGATAATGAAGTGATACTTTACCATTGCCCACAGTTTGTAATTTGCACTTCATTTGGTTGCAGTAATAGTCCATTATAGTAACAAGTACATTGAGATAAGGGAACACATTTCATTGTATTTTCATCCAGATAAGGAGCATGCTTAGGGCATTTTGCATAGCAACCTGTACATTAGAAGAAAATAGTAAAATTAGTCTGAGGCATTGAGCCTAATTAAGCCACTGTAGCTAAGATACATGTGTGTTTAAGGTGTGTGCTGTTAAGCTTGTCACCTTTTTTCCCCCCCAATTTACTGACATGAACATTTCTGGAAAGATTTAATGTGTGACTATGCTTTTAAGGGCAGCAGTTTAGGCCACTCATTTTGTGCAGATGGGTAGACTGTGTACTACTCACAGTCCACCCCTTTGTACATGAAAATGCCAATTGGTGAGCTCCCACTGGCCTAAGACTCCAATTTTCAAAATTAAGCAGCCTGCCACCTAGAACATGAAGCCCTGCTACTCACCCCATTTAATGTATCAAATGAAAAAGATTAGTGAAGACAAATGTAGGTCCCTTACAGTCCGAAACGGGAGAATTTATAATCAAAGAAATGTCAAGCAATTTAGTGTTGTCTTCATGGAGGAAGATATAAATAACTTCCTAGAAATGCGAGGGAACCAAGGGTCTAGTGAGAAGGAGGAATTGAAGGAAACTAGTATTACTAAAAAAATACTGCTGGAGAAATTAACGGGAGTAAAAGCCAATAAATCCCCAGGGCCTGATAACCTACATCCCAGGGTACTAAAGGAGGTGGCCATGGAAATAGTGGATATGTTGGCTGTCATCTTCCAAAATTTGTAGATTCTGGAACAATCCCAGCAGATTGGAAGGTCGCAAATGTAACTCTACTATTTAAAAGAGTAAGGAGGGAGAAAACATGGAATTACTGACCAGTTAGCCTAACATCAGTAGTAGGGAAAATGTTAGAGTCTATTATAAAGGGTGTGCTAACAGGATGCTTAGAAAATATCAATGGGATTAAACAAAGACAACATGAATTTATGAAAGGGAAAACATATTTGACAAACTTGAGTTTCTTGAGGACATAGATAACAGAATAAATAAGGGAGAACCAGTGGATGTGGTGTATTTGGATTCTCAGAAAGCTTTTGACAAAGTCCCACATAAGAGGTTAGTGTGCCAAGTTAAAGCACTTGGGACTGGGGGTAATATGTTGATATGGATTGAGAATTGATTAGCAGACAGGAAACAGAGTAGGAATAAATGGGTCTTTTGCAGAGTGGCAGGCGATGACTTATGGGGTACCACAGGGATCAGTGCTTGGGCCCTAGCTATTCACAATATTTATATCAATGATTTAGATGAGGGAACCAAATATAATATTTCCAAGTTTGCTGATGACACAAAACTAGGTGGGAGTGTGAGTGGTGAGGATGTTAAGAGAAGTTAAGGTGATTTAGACAAGTTGAATGAGTGGGAAAATATATGGCAGATGCAGTATAATGTGGATAAGTGTGAAGTTAACTTCTTTGGTAGGAAAAACAGAATGGCAGAGTATTGTTTAAATGGTGATAGATTGGAAAATGCTGATATACAAATGGGCCTCGGTATCCTTGTACACATACCACTGAAAGCAAGCATGCAGGTGCAGCAGGCAGTTAGAAAGGAAAAGGTATGTCAGCCTTCATTGTGAGAGGACTTGAGTACAGGAGCAGGAATGCCTTACTGCAGCTGTACAGGGCCTTAGTGAGACACACCTGGAGTATTGAGTGCAGTTTTGGTCTCTTTACCTAAGAAAGAATATACTTGCCATTGAGGGAGTGCAGCAAAGGTTCAACAGACTGATTCCTGGGATGGCAGGATTGTCACATGAGGAGAGATTAGGTTGACTAGCCCTGTATTCACTGGAGTTTAGAAGAATGAGAGGGAATCTCATTGAAATGTATAAAATTCTGAAAGGGCAGGGCAGACTGGGTGTAGGGATGATGTTTCCTCTGGCTGGGAGGTCCAGAGCAAGGGGTCACAATTTCAGGATATGGGGCAGACCATTTAGGCCTGAAATGAGGAGAAATTTCTTCACTCAGAGGGTAGTGAGCCTGTGGAAGGCTGTGGAGGCCAAGTCACTGAATATATTTAAGAAGGAAATATTTCTAAACTCTAAAGGTGTCAAGGGGATGGGAAGAGAGCTGGAATATGGCGCTGGGATAGAGGATCATATTGAATGGCAAAGCAGGCTCAAAGGGTCGAATGACCTACCCCTGCTCCCATTTTCTATGTTTCTGTCTAAGTGGACATTGGGCAATATGGCCAATGTGCCCCTACTCCAATTTTCAACTTCTAGTTACCTGTTTTTCAGGCAATAAACTGGCAGTTGGCAGTTGAAAATCATCTCCATTCCATTCATCGTGTGTAAACTATTTGAAGAGTATTCTAACATTTTGGCTCCTTAACAAGCAGGACTTTGCTTTGCACAGTGTAAAAGAAGCAATAATGGACAGCAAAATGTGGGAAACTCCAATTCCTACCCAGTGACAAGCTGCAGCAGAGTGCCCGCATGTCACCCACTGTTGGCCATCAGCATATAATTGATGCCCAGTCTTCAAAATGGTTCAGCTCTCATACCAGCAACAATAGGTGAGATGCAGACAGGCCCATCAGTTATCCACCTCAAGTTAAAATTGGCCCTATTGATTCACCCTAAGAAACTAACTGGTGGGAAGATTCCATCCAGTCACTGCGTATGAAAATTATAAATGCATTAGGAATACATTTCATAACACATAGGAAATCTTTCCCTATCCAGATGTGCTGGTTAAACATGCCAGCGGCAGTAATATGGAGGTTAGATCCGTGTCCACCCAATGTAAATGCAAGGAAATGGTGCTAGCAGTGTGTCAACCCTGACAGGAAATATTTCAATGATAAGAAAAAAACGAATGAGACATTGATAAGTCTTCAACTAAAAGGTATTAAGCTGAGGGGAGGCAAAGGTCAATTCCCTCAGCTGGTGCCCACAGCAGGAGAGCAGCACAGAATCAGTGACATACTTTAGCGCAGAGGGCACAACATAGCTATTTTAAAAGTTCAGTGAGACTGAGACTTCGCTGAGGCCATATCCAGGTCATTTCAAAGCCATAAATTCAACGTAAATATATGTTCATGTATCCTACAACTCTGTTCTTTAGACACTTTATGTCAGTTTAGAAAGGGCATCTGACAACAACTTACATTTATGTAGCACATTTAATGTCTTAAGACACTTCACAGGAGAATTATGAAAGAAAGTGTGACACCAAGCCAAAAAAGGACACATTAGGCCAGATTGCCAAAAGCTTGGTCAAAGAGGTAGGTTTTAAGGAGTGTCATAAAGGAGGAAAGTGAGGCAGAGAAGCGGAGAGTTGTAGGGAGGGTTTTCCAAAGCTTGGGGCCTAGGCAACTGAGGGCACAACTACTCATGGTGAAGCAATTCAAATCAGGGATGCACAAGACCAAAGCCAGAATTAGAGGAGCTTAGCTATCTCAAAGGGTTGTGGGGCTGGAGGAGATTATAGTGAAATGTTGGGGTGAGGTATTTGAAACCAAGGATGAGAATCTTAGAATCAAGATGTTGCTTGACCGTAAGTCAATGTAGATCAGTGAGCACAGGATGATAGTTGAAGCTCAGACAGGGCAGCAGACTTTTGGACAACCTCAAGTTTACGGAGGGTAGAATGTGGGAGCCCAGCCAGGAATAGTCAAGTCTAAAGGTAACAAAAGCTTGAATGAGGGTTTCAGTAGCAATGAGCTGACCTGCAAGATGAGGACCTCAAAAAGGCCAGCTGAGAGATGTCACTGCAAGCCCTGTCTCGGCACCAAATTTTAATTAATTGGCTTCTAAAAGCAACAGCTACCAAGCAACTGCAACACAGGGAACCTTCCAGGAGGAATGAAGATGCACTGAGGTAGCCTTCATTACATTCAGAGGAAGCAAAAATTCTGAATCCAAACACCAGAAGCAAACTTCTATTCCTTTACCTAGGAAGGCTCTGGTTCCTCAGTACATGGTTCTTCCTTTCCTGATGCCGCTTAACAACTCTCACAAGAAAAACAGGGCCTCCCTGACCACCCTTTCCCCACTAGGTATTGCTTTTCAAGTTTTCTCCTGATACCCATCTGAAAACATTGAACAGCCTGAAACATTGAGGCTCTTTTCTCTCAAAAATGGAAGGTTAAGAGGACAGTGCTATAAGATATATGTTCTGTTCAGTAGATCCCACGAAGACGTTCAGATGCTAGTAAGATTGAACTTTAACTGTTTATTGGTAACACATAATTATGTACATATGTATAGGAGATAGGCCAAGCTATGAGCTAATTCCATGCTTATTTCTACACAGGTCTCTGTCCAGCCCACAACTGACTCTGGTTGCAGGTCATGCGACTCTTTACATCATATTGTGAGCAGTTATGTTCCCCAGCCCCAAATTATCCCTTGCTATGTGAGACATCCTCATACTACAGTGACCTGGTAGAGGTCTTTAAGATTATGAAAGGGTTCAATAGAGTAGATATTGAGAAGATGTTTCCACTTGTGGGGAAGAACAAAATTAGGGGCCATAAATAAAAATAGTCACTGATAAATACAAAAGAAAACTCAGCAGAAATCTGTTTACCCAAAGAGTTGTTATAATGTGGAACTCACTATCACAAGGATAAGCTGAGGTGCATTTTGATGCATTTAAGGGGAAGCTAGATTAACACATGAGGGAAAAAGGAAAGGAAGGTTATAGGGTTAGATGAAGAGGACTGACAAGAGGTTCATGTTGAGTAGAAACACTAGAATGGACCAGGAGAGTCCAAGGAATAGGGTGGGGTGGGGGGGAGTGAGCATTGTGGGATGGAATGGGGTGAAATTGCCAGGAGTAGGGGTGCAACATTGCCAGGACAGGGGCTGAATATTGATGGGGGATGGTGGGGGAAAGGTGAACATTGTCAGGGAGATGGAGTCAACATTGGCAGGAGGGGGTCAACATTGTCAGGAAGAGGGTGAACATCACTGTGTTGGAGGGCATGGTAGCTTTTGTGCTATGACACTCCGGCTGATTTACTTAAAGTTACACTGCTTAGCATGCCTTATACCTGCTATGTAAAGCTCAACTTAGGTCTGTGTAAAAACCAGGGTCAGTATAGGACAAACAGCCCAGTCTCTGTAGTTCAAGCCATTTGATCCCACTGTCATTGGAATCATGCAGCAATCCAGGCAGGGTAAAAACAACAATCAGAAATTTAAACTTCCTGCCTAAGTACCGTGGTTGTGCGTACGCCGGGACTTCTTTAGAATCCCAATGCACATCAGTGATGTAAGTTGAGTCAGAGGCCTCTCACCAAATCAGAAGATTTGGCCCAACATTTTGCATCTCTTAGGACAAAGAAACAATTTACCTCTTTCGATGCAAATAGAAATAAAAGCAATCATTTAGAGCAATCATTTGGTGGCCTCCTTGATAGTATATTACATTTCCCTCCTGGGCTGCATTGCATGATCTTTGTTGTCACCTGTTCAACATCCTTTTGTTCCTTCCCCCTGCTTTCACGTTTTCTGCTGCCCCAAACTAACTTTTTGAATAAAATATATTAAGACCCTCCAACTGATTCAAGCATCCTAAAGGCTTACAGCATTAGAACCCTGATTCTAATATGACATATTTAGATGCATATTGAGTTTGAACATAATGGCTGAACAAAGCTTTCCACCCAACCTTCCTATTCACATCATTCGATCTCATTGGGGTACCTCAATATCAAAAAAAAACCACGCATAATCTATTGATTGTATGCATTGACGTGCATTCGCTTAGGTATAGCAGCACATCAAGTGGAGACTGAAGGAGCAGTAACCGTGCTTTCTGAGGGTTATAAACAGGCAATTGACTGTGTGTGCACAGCCAACAATGCCCAGCACTTAAATCATCCTGTTTGTTAGCCCAAACTGCCTTTGTTTCTCCTGTCAGTCACAGTGTCACATGAGCTGGGACATGTCAATTAATTTTTTAAAAACATTTTATTCAATTTTTAAACAGTTCATGAAACCTCACCCCACCCGTGAATGAGGTTCCATGAAAAATGCAAAGGCCACCTGGGCTCTTCACCTGCCTGCCAACTTTAAGGTTGGACGGGCAGCATTCTTAACTGCTTTAATTGGTTTCCTAATGGCCTTTATTGGTTGTTGACATTTCAGCAGCCATGCAGCCAACTCCGGGGTGCGCCCACCAAACAAAATATCGCAATGACATCGGGACGCATGCCCAGCGTAATTTTATGCATCAGCAAGCAGGCCCTGCCCCCACTCACCGACTCGAAAATTCTGCCCATAGTACATATAACTAATCTATAAACTAACTAGAACAAAAAAATTGAAACCTTCAAGAAGTGTGGAGAACTTTTTGCCAATAGGATGGTCACTGCATGTCTTTTGAGTTGCTGTTCCACATGCTTTGTAGTGCCAGGTGCATTCAACATCATGATTATAATAGTCACAGTATATAGCTGCAATATAAAATATAAATAATTCATATTATTTAATATCACAAGAATAATAAACTCTTGTGGAGTATTCTAATCATGTATGTGCCAGGAAGTCAAATAAAATATCTGCCCTGCAAAAAATACACAAGTTGAGATTACAAGCTG
Source organism: Carcharodon carcharias (assembly GCF_017639515.1). NCBI lineage: Eukaryota > Metazoa > Chordata > Chondrichthyes > Lamniformes > Lamnidae > Carcharodon > Carcharodon carcharias. The sequence continues at coordinate 101,290,505 of NC_054479.1, read as the reverse complement.
CCAAGAACTGTAAGGTCCTTGAAGACAATTCCCAGGTAATAGGCCATATTATCCTCTACAAATGCAAAGTCTCAATAATAACAATGCTAATGATGGTATGGGTCTCACAATATCTCAATGCACAGAAAGTCAGCATTAGCCCTACAAAACTGAATTAACAACCATGGAGACTGGACACACCACTACATTTAGTGACACTGCATGGCATGCTAACATTACCAATCAATTGCATCAAGACTCTTGGGGAATGATAGACAATTTGCTACACACCATCACCCGGGCAGAAACTTAATTGCCTGGGGCATACCAATACATCTCACCCTAGCTTGTACATACACTGTTGTTCCTAAAACCTTTCATTAGCACAACTGACTAATCATCAAGGTAGATAGTTCTATGTTCAATCATATTGTACTAAACAGGCAACGTTGTTACATCAATGAGGCTCAGGAGTTAAAATAACCCGGATGTCATTTTTGGATGAACAGGAGGGCTTCTTTCTCACAATGTGAGTTGTTGTTGCTACTAAAATTTCAAGAAATGGCCTGGAGTTAGAATCTGGCCAAGGAAATCAAGCTATAATCATTCAACCATTATAATATCAGGCAACTAAATGCACACAATAGGTGTACAATCTGAAAGAATTTGGTGAATGTAATGTGACATCATAAGCAAAACAATGAATAGTGCGATGACTAGAAAATAGATGATGATTGGAGATCATTAATATAGAGAAATAATAGTGTGGAAGAGATGAGAAACATGGGAAACCCTTCAGAGAATTATAAAACAAATGATGAATCATAAATTATAGCACAGGTATGAAATGAGAAGAAACTGGGCATCAATGAATAGTTTTGGTTGGTGCCCATACAATTTCTTTAAAAATTCACAGTGTTACAAATGCAGAACTTTACAAGACGATTATATTTTAAAATGTCTTTTTTAACTCAAGGTGAAACAGAACTTTCTGGGGGTGGTGAGGTCATAGTAAACACCTCTGCTCAGAGACAGCCCCAGGTGATCTGGTTACCATGGGGGTATAAACTCAAATCTACTAAAATATAAAGTGACAGATTTCACGCCTTACACACAGAAAAGCACAACTGCTGTTGTGATGAAGGCAGGAAAGGACTTGGGGCTCTCCCAGGACCAGGTTTTACTATTCTGTAAGAAATGCTGAGGAGTAGAAGTCAAGCTTTCAATGGGGAAAGCAATTTTACCAGAGTCGACTAAACCATTTAAAGGGGGTAAATACAGGAATCTTTCAAATTCTGGATTGTCAGGATGGTTGTGACCTGAAGGAGAGGGGATTCATCGAGTTGTACCATGCTGGTGATAATTGTATCCAGGAAATCTTAAGTATTGTGGAACAATTGTCGAAGGACAATGAAATTTTTGACCTGGTGTGGCAAGAAGTGAACCTCTAGTTGGGAGCTTGGAGTTACTTTGGACTTGTTCCTGTAATGTTATATAGTTCTCAGGATTCTAGTACACATTGTAAGAAGTATCACAATTATGTTATTTAATACAGAGTATCTTTTCTTTGTTTTGTTTTGTTCGCTCATGGGATGTGGGTGTCACTGGCAAGGCTAGCATTTGTTGCCCATCCCTAATTGTCCTTGAACTGAGTGACATGCTAAGCCATTTCAGAGGGCCGTTAAGAGTTGACCATATTGCTGTAGATCTGGAGTCACATATGGGCCAGACCAGGTCAGGATGGTAGATTTCCTTCCCTAAAGAACATTAATGAACCAAATGGGTTTTTATAAGAATCGATGATAGGTTCATGGTCATGATTACTGAGACTAGCTTTGTATTCCAGATTTTCTTATATACTGATTTTAAATTCTGCCAGTTGCCTGTTAAATAATGTTTAGCCTATGTTGATTTTAGGCTGTTACAGTAAAAGTCTTAAAACGTGAAATCCTGTCCATCAGTTAGTTCTGTCTGTTGCTGGAAAATTAACCTCCTTTAAAAAGTTATCACTCTCTACAGGGATCAAGCCAGTAGTACGAGATCTTATCAAAGATTTGGTGATGTCCATGGAAAGGACAGATAATTCAGTAAAATTTTGCAAGGTAATAAGTTTTTCTTTTATTCTAAAAAGGGAAGATTAACTGAAATAATGCAGTTTGTAAAGGCTGCATCGGAAAGGAACAAAATTGCCCATGGCTCACAGCTTATGGCCAATTGGAGGAATATGCTCAGGGCTCTCCAAGGATAGGAGAGCAAAATAGAGGTGAGGAGGAAGTTTCATTTTAGCTGTAATGGCGGAACAGAACAGGCCAACACAAGGACCCAATACCATCAAGTTTAGAACTGAAGTAAAATATTATGAGATTATTTGCATGAAGGGTGCATGCAACTTTACTGCCACGTGTGTACACCACTGTTGCAGCAAGTATTGAAGCTCCTGGCTGGTGTCATCTGATCAGCATCCAGGTTCAGAAAGAATGACCATATAGATTGCTTCTTACAGAACTGTTCACTGATCAGGCCCGTTGTTGACCAGAAGAGGGCTGCCTGTCAACTCTATAGAGACAGAATTGTGATCCTTGATGGGAGGGGGAATATACTTACGTTTTAAACATCTCCTGCAAAGTAGGAATTTCTAAGATGATATTCATAACCAGCCTTGTCGAGCAATTAAAAGTATATTTATTTTTCCTTAAAATGGTCCTTGATTATCATGCATGGTGAAATCATTACTTACGACATGATTCTGAAGTTCTCCAATCAACACAAATACCAGCTGCATTACAAGCTTCTGCATACACTGCTACAGAAGTACAAAAACCCAAAAATCTTCCTTCCATGTCACAGGCACATGCTTCCTCAACACAAGCATTGTAGTATGGATCCGGGTCAACCTGATGGGAGTGTTAGATCACAGTGTCAGAAAGCACGTGAACATTTTATAAGAGGCATCATCTCTTTTTATTTTAAGGCTTTATTGGTTCAGCCTTATACAGACATATTACTCATTAAACCTTACCATTTTATGGCATCCTTTAAAATTGACTCCTGTAATGATGGCGCATTTCCTTGCAGCCCATGAGTAACAATATGGGTTTTTGTCACAAGGGGAAATTTGCGTTATTTTTGCACAGCATGGCTTTGGAGATTTCCAGCTTGCTGCAAATTCCAGAGTATCGGTCATCAAAGATTTTGACTTTGTCATGAGATCATCTTCAGTCCGGGAATTGTAATTTCCACAGAGGCCAAATATTTTGTTCTGTAATGAATTTTCAAAAGAATTTTAGAATGAATCACTGAAAACAGCTTCCTTTTATTGAATACATATTCTCCTCAGGGTAAGATATCAACCAATCATATATGTATCAACAAATTAAGTGACTACAATAATCAAAATTAGAATATTAAAATAGCTTAGCATTTGCATCAAATGAAGGAACTTTATGGTTATTCTGCTTCCCGTTTTGCATGATGTCAAAATTCTTCATTTGCCTTTAAAAAAGTATTTCCAACATGGAAATAAATCTTAGACCTCACTACTCAATTTTAACCATCCCTTCCTCTCACCCTGCTGAATAAATAGTAATTTTGGCCAGAATTTTCCAGCCACCCGTAGCAGGGCCAGCAAGCCATTGAAATCTCCAGTCACATTGGTGATTTGGAAGATCATGTCGGCATGAGGGGCTGGAAAGTTCCAGCCTTTTTTTGTGCTAAAATTACTTAAAAGTCTCTTGTTCATCGTGGGTTTTATCTTTTAGATGCTGATAGCATTGATGTGAAAGCAACAGTTCAACTCATTTGATATAATGGCAATATATTGTCAAATACAAACAGCAAAATTTTGCAATTAAAGTACCATTTCAAAAGATTCATAACAAAATGCAACACTCGAATGAAGAAAAGCAACAGCCAAAACTAAAGATTTTACTAGTCAAGTCACAAAATATGCCAATTAAATAAAAGATAATGGCCCAATTTTAACCCATTCAAAACCTACCCACATGCACAGGGTTAAAATTGGGCCCAATATATTACTATTGATTCACAAGTTATAGAAGGTTAGTTTCACATATCGTTAACAGAAAAATGAAAAATTAGTACACGTATATATGAATAAAAAAGTTCTCAAGGGTAACAAAAATACAAACATGGTTTAAATTAAGCTGTATGCTACACTATGATTGGACGTATGTCCAATAAAATATGATCTTTAAAAGGTTTAATTTACTTTATGTGTTAAAGTTAGGACACATTAAGGGCTGAATTTTAAGACCATAACAAGGACCCCGACAACAGGCCTGACAGCCATTGACCAGTCATTTCCAGGAGTCCCAGCTGCATCTTACTTGGGTCAGGCGTCTACAAAATGGGCCTCAGTTCAATGGCTGGACTTTCCTTGCTTATCCCACCTGTGAACAGGTGATTCAGCAGGAGTAACTGAAGAAATAAAAGAATATATGGCAGCAAGGAAGCCTGGCAGAGATTCCACATCAAAAAAAAATGTCAGTATTTTCATTCAGGGATTGTAATTGAGGTACTAGCCTTGAGCCCATCTTACCTTATAAACATAGGATAGGTGGGGTAGTTTACTTGACCACACTATTTCTCTTGCCACTGCCCTCAACAATCAGCACTACTACCAATGTGGGATTTAGAGTATAGTGTCCCAGAGGTGAGATGGCAGAATGGATACCATAGCTTTAGGCAATGTAAAACTGCTTGTCTTTTGCAAGTTGAGCAGTTAAGGCAAGCTTAGGAGAAATTTTATATCTTACACTTAATAATACCGAACTTAACAGTTTGTACTAAAAATATTTAAAGCATTTTGAGGAAAGGAATACATTTCTCTACAGGAATACAATTGTTCCTGAATCATGAGCAGGATGATAATGAGAATAGGGTTGAAGAGCAGATGGAAATAAGAACTTGGAGACATCACAGAAGGCGACAAAACTCTGCTTATCAATACCTATTCCACAGGATATATTGACCTCATGAGGTCATGCATTGGCTTCTGAACAAAGCAATGTGTTGGAAAGCTATGCTGCCCCCAAGGTTATGGAGAGTTTGTTAAAGCAGCCAATTTAACAAACAACACAGCCTTCTCTGTGACTATTAAAGTAAATACCGCTTTGAATTTTTATACCACCCAGCCTTTTATGGCAGCCACTGCTGACCTCAATTACATCAATCTATGTGTACAACTAGTAAATTGTGTAAGACAGATGGTCTGTTCATGCAAGAATTCCAATATATTCCCTTCCCTTTCCATTCTGCCAAGCAAAGACAATGAGCAGTGAAGTTTTTGCAGAATAGCAGAAATCCCCCAGGTAAATATTATAATTGATGCTAATCATTCAAGGCCCAGATTGGGAATCCCCTTCAATTTAGTTTACAGAAAAAGTTGTAATCCTGGTAATCTGATATTATTCTTGTATGTAATTGCCAGCCACTCAAGAAGCTGCTATGATTAACTTATATTTTGGCAGTTAATAATACCTGGGGAAGGCACACAGGTTAGATATTCTGACACCAGAAATACTCACCTAGCTCTAGCTTGTGACAACTCCTTGACATCCAAGCTATTATTACAGAACAGGTATAATGAGAAATTAAATTACACTTGAATTTCTAGAGAACAGAAAATGAGTATGTTGATGGCCTGTTTCAATAGGTCCCAAAGATCCCTGCAATGCAGGCCAGCAAGAATTGCCTTGAGTGTATCCTCAAAATGGAATGAAGTCGGAGTGAATGCTGGGAAAGGAAAGGGCTAATGATAAATTGTAAAAGCTTAGACAAACAAAGCATTTTTTTTAGTCAAGGATAGAAGACAAAACATAAAGGTCACAAGCCCAAAGATAATTTATAAAGAAAAAAAAATCTATGTCCTGCCTTCTTTATACCTGTGAGAGACTCTTCATGAGCAAAGACCTGAAAAGCTAAGGAGTGATTCAACATGTCTCAGTTCTCCTGTTTCAAAGATTTGGAGGTCATCAAGAGCTATGTGAAGTGATGACACCAAAACAGCTCAATTCTTCAATCACATGTATTACTCAGATAATTGAAAAGGTTTCATTGGGTACCCTAAATATGTAAGATAGTGTTTCAACTAAATTTTTCTTTAATTCTAGATCTTATAGTGGTCTTTTTAGTACAAGCTGTAGGAATTATTAGCCTAGTCCAAGTATGTCTCTGTAAAATCATAAATTGTATCTCTGAAAACAGAAAATAAGGTTACAGAAGTTAATATTGAATGGCTATACAAACCAGTTACAGGCAGACAAACTGTGTTAGTAAGTTGAACATAGTTTCCTTAGATCCATTGAACTGAGATTGAAGCCAGCTAGTCTAGATACACCTACCAAAATGAAGAGACTAACAGGCAAGATCCATTGATCTGATGTATCAAAAGGCTGAGACCTTCCTGCGAGAGCTTATCTATCTTATCTATCCATGCCAGCTTATTAGGGCTCATTTGTACAAGTTTTGGTAAAATTGTCAACTACCAGCTTGTAGGCTAATCTATTCAATAGATGGGTTATCTAATGCTGCTAAATTGTCAACTATCAATCTAATCAATTTATATCAATCTCAGACACATCTCAACTGTAAATTTATAATCAAGAAGAAATTAATGCTGAAATTATTGGTCTGCCACTCACTGTCAGCTTTTTTGTCAATTAACTCTCTACTCATCATTTACATATTCAATTAACAATCATCTCAGTGAAGTTGCAATCCCTTAAGAGGCACACTGTAGACTTATTAATGGTGGACAACTTTTTTTATTATTAACATTTTCCCCTGACTGGCATAGCATTTAGCTCTGAAGAGTCATACGCACTCGAAATGTTAACTCTCTCCACAGATGCTGTTAGACCTGCTTGAGTTTTTCCAGCACTTTCTGTTTTTGTTTCAGATTTCCAGCATCCACAGTATTTTGCTTTTATCATAGCAATTAGCTTCACTGACGAATCTGTAGACACTCCATAGCCAAAATGTGTTTTGTGGTATTCTTCATTACTTTATGATGAATAATATTCAATGAAATATGCCAATTTCTCAAAATCAGTTAAGGCCTTTACTCCGTTTATGGTGTTAATTCCTATTTGCTAATATTGGCATGCACACAAGAAAAATTGAAGGATACTTACTTGCCATTCTGTAGTCAGTGTTACCGAAAATCTGGTGTGTTTATCCCAGATCACTGTAATCCCGTTAGCAAATTCAAGAATTAAATAGAATCCAACGATGTGCATTGAATATATATTTTGTGTGCATTGGGTTTCATTAGAATATACATTTTGTACTTTCCCATCAAGTAGCTTTATTTCTATATCCTATAAGAATGTATTGAAAGAAGAAAGTATTATGTTTAAACCAACAGTGCTATAAATCCACTTGTGCTCCATTTTTGAGCACAGGGGTCACAATTTGCATTCTGGCCAAATTGGTTCCAACAAAGGTTGGCAGCCCACAGATTTGGTGCTTCCTCCTCATTTTCATTATAATAGCCTGAGTGGGTTCCTCATTGCCAGGTGCATCTGCATTCAGCATTGTGCTGCTAGCACGTGGTGCAGTCAGCCAACTCTTCTTAGAGGTGGTCTGACCTTTTCAAAAGAAAACTGTGCTAAATAAATTTTCTGAAATTTAAAATATAGAAAATGGAACTCCAGGGCAGAGGATGGTTGGAGAGTCACAGATGCAGCTCCAGGGAACATTAGTGGTGAGCAAGAGAAGGATCACAATGGGCTGAATTTAAGGCAGCCCGTCACAGCAGGAAACATGATGGCCAGGTTTATTTAATCGCAGGAGAGACCATCAGCAGCATCAGTCTCCCGGTGGCATAAAAACCTCCCGCGATTAAGTTGGGGGCTAGGAGCAGCCCATTGGGGAAACTTGCCCACTCCAGGCACAGCTTTCCCTTAACTCCCGAAGGCTGCCCAGCAAACCTGTGGATCTCAATGGGGTGACAGACAGGGAGTGCTGTTGGACATGCGCTGAGAGATACTTAGTACATTGATTGGCTTGTCAAACAGACACGTGTTACTGTCAAGAAGCATGGAGCAGTCCAACTCCAATTTGACAACAGGAATCAAGCAGAACTTGCACTTGCCAAATTAAGTATTCAGGCATTGCCTCAGCCAGTTGAACTATGACGTCAAAATAATGCTCCATCACTGGCTTCTAGCACATGCTGAGGATACCCTGGATGCGCCCTTCTCAAGACTATGTGCCTCGTTAGGTGGTGACGGTACTACAGAGATGAAATTTACACCCATATTTTCAAAACATACATTAAGATGTTTAAGTCAAATGTTAACAGCAGCTGCTTAATAATTACAAATCAAAGTATATACCTCAAGTAAAATTCTGATCGCTCTTGAACATGTCACACCATTGTCACAGCAAGGTAAACTCTGGACTAATACTTGAAATGCACCAGGTCCTTCAAAGGAGGTCTAAAAATGAAAATAAAGATCAAAATATAGTCTGACCTGACTCACCTAGTTTTATAATAAAAGCAGAAAATGCTGGAGATCCTCAGCAAGGCAGGCAGCAAAACAAAGTTAATGTTTTATGTTGATGACCCTTCATCATACCTGGAAAAGGTTAAAGATGTAGCATGTTTTACACAAACACAGAGGGAGAGGCAGTGGGGAGGGAGCAAAAGATTGAAAGGGAAGGTCTGTGATAGGATGGCAGGCAGGAGAGAATAAATGACTAAAAGGATGATAGTGCAAGGCAAAAGGGGGATGGTAATAGGACAAGTAAGGACCAAAACAATTGGTCCAGAGGAGGTGTAAATGTGAATACCAGAGCCATTAACAACAGCTTCTGTCTGAAAAAAAATAGGAGAATTGGTTATGACCTGAAATTGTTGAATTCAGTGTTAACTCAGGAAGATTGTAAAGTATTTGATTAAAAGATGAGGTGCTGTTCTTTGAGCTTCTGCTGAACTTCACTAGAACAATGTAGGAGACCACAGATTGAATGATTAGAGTGCAAGTGGGGCATAACTCTTTGCAACGCTGAGTTCAACAATTTCAGATCAATAACAGATATTCAGAGATAACAACATTTTAACTTATTTTTCCTCATTAAGTCTCACCTGAACAAAAACGTATTCACAATCACTATCAAAGAACCACCTTTGTCCATCAAAGGTTATATAATGGCCACTTCCATAAACTAGACAAGTCTTTGAACATTGATTTTCACTGCAATCCCATGATCCACCTTGGCATGTACTAGATTAGAAAGAATGCAATGCCAAAACATTTTATAATGTCATGCAGATATTGATGCATTATTTTATTTATTATTTGGTTTTGCGTTTAATCTCACCACTTGTTGCAGTCCAGTTGGATTGTAGCTCCAGGGTTATAAAAGGCATCACCATATAAACAAGAACATTCTTCACGTGGAATGCAGTTTCCATTTCTATCTTCCACTTGATTATTCGGGCAGATCCAGCCAGGAACACATAGACTTGGCTTTAGAGAGATAAAGGATAATACTTTCTTAAATAAGCATCTACAGATACACTCTCTCAAAACTGTAAGCCCAGGGAGTGAGGCCTTGTCAGATTTTGGATTTTGACAGTTTTCCAATCAGGCACTTAAGGTATTAGGTGGTTCGGGCCAATCCTGATCAGGTAAGATCAAGGGTGTTAGTATCTAATAGGTTCTGTTAATAGATATTAAATACCTAGTAGTTTAAGGTAATAAGGTGAACATGTGTTGGGTATTGATTAGTTAATTATTTTCAGATGTGTATATAAAGAAGAATCAGCCACCCCTGGGTGTAAGGATGTTAGAGTGGTGTACTAAGCTCTGTGATGAGCAATAAACAGTCTTTACTAAAGCATCCTAGTCTTCTTTACAGCCAGGCTTGGGAGTTTGCTCTGACAAAGGTTATTTGGAGTGTGGGAATCGAAAATGTGCAAGTGGTGAAGGGAATAACAAGTATGGTGCCATGTAATGCCTAGCTGAATTGTCCAGATAAGTTCATTTTAATTGAGTAAAACTTTTTTTAAAAAAATGCCTGGCACATTCTAAAAATGTGTGGTTTTTGGACAGCTCAGGTTTTTAGATAACTGATTTTGAGGGAGTTCACACGCACTTGTATAATTTTCTGACAATATTAGAAGACAATGTGATTGTCAATGTATTTAAGTAGACCTTCATTCTATACTGACTGAATAAGCCAAATTCCAGTTTTTTTACATGGAATTATGGCAAATTCTTGTACTATTTGTAATGAGTCTTCATCAAAATTGTGCATTATGTATAATTCCCCTATTCATTTTGAATGATGTAGGAAACTCCTGCCAGAAAGAAGTGGGAGCTTGATTTCAATGTTTTAATTAGAAGAATGAGGTCTTCATATTAGGCTATTGAGAGTAATTCATAAAAATCCTCCTGCACACTAGCCACCCAAAGATTCTAGGTAGCTATAGGATGCAAAAGTGTTGATTGAAAGCAACAAGGAAGATAAAATACAGGATCTGAAGAGCATTTTCTAAGTGTTTATTTGAATCATTTTGGTTACTATAGGATTGAAAATCCACTGGTTGTAATATTAACAGTTCTGCCAGGATCCAGCCCACCAGGGTTTGACCCTGCCAGGGTTCCTCAGGGTTAGTCAGGAGGCACTTATTAACCATGAGAAGACTGGCAAAAGCACCACCTCTGTCCCTGGGAAACCAACTAGAATTTTTTTTCAAGGAAAACTGGCTCTCTTTAGGGGTGGGCCTCACTCTCAATATTCTGCCCTCTACTGGTATCCCAAATCCCTATCCAGACTAAGGAATGTAAAATTGGTTTAGGGGTCTGTATCTCTGCTTCCAATGGCTGGCCTTGTATGGGTGACTGAATGTATCATGAAAACAGGGGTAGGCTATCCAACCTGACGAGCTCTGCTCTGCCATTTTATCTGTATACTAACTCCAATTCCCTGTCCTTGATCCCTGACCTTAAAAAAAACAACCTATTAATCTCACAATTGATCCTTTTATTTAATCCACTGCTATCCACAACCTTATGTGAGAGAGATTTCCAGGTTTGCAGTACCTTTTGTGTAGGGAAGAAGTATTTCATCATTTCACTCATGAAAGGCCTAGCTTGAACTGTTAAGATTATATCCCTCTTTTCTGCATGCCATCACCTAAGGAAAGAGTTTTCTCTGTACCCACTCAATAGAATCCTATAAATACCTCAATTAGGTCATCATGCAACCTTCAAAACCCTTGGGAATACATGCTGATTTTATCCAATCATTATTTAAATCTTTAATTGATTATATCCTGTTGGTGACTCAGGACTGTATCCCTTCTGGAATCAAAATATCATGCCTGAAGTGCAGTGCCCATAAATGAACACAGAGTAGATAAAGGGCCATGACACAGGAAGAGGCTCAAGTTAGCCCGGCAAGTAAGGCAAAACAGCAGGGAGAGGGACAGTTAGTAGCAGTCACTTATTCGACATCAGGAAAGTTTTCATTAGATCTAACTAAGGGTGGGGTTTTCCCCTCTCTGCGCTAAGTGCGGTGGTGTGTGTGAAAATTGACGTTTTACCAGCTGGCTGCAATGGAAGGATTCTGTGCCTCATCATCTGTTCCCTGCCTCATTAATTATGAATGCACAGGAAATACACCAGATTACAGCCAGGTGGCATCAGATTCGCCCGTCCTGCCATGTGCTGATTATTTCCTCTCTCGGGTGCAATATTTAAACGGCACCTGTGCACAGCATTTTCTGAAGCCCAGGACTGCCATAAATGAGAGAGATGGCCCTGATAGGGAATAGGTCAGCTTCAAATTCAGTGATACCTGCCGGACGCAGTCTAGGCCCACTGCGATGTCCTCTACCCTAGTAATGGCTGGCGGAGGTCCACCAACCTCACCATTCCGGCTTGGCAGATTGGGAGGCAGTGACAGCGGTGGTCAGTGGCAACACAGCACAGATGTCAGCCACCCAGTGCAGAAAAAGGATGAATGATCTCACCCGTGCCTACAGGGTAAGTCAATCATTTCATCATTCTGAACTCTCATACTCACCAGCCCACTAGACATTCACTGGCATCTCACGTGCTGCCAGTTCAAGGGCCATCACCACTCAGTCTTACATCTCCATCTGGTCTCATATCCTCTGAAGTTTGCATCCTCATCCTGTCCATGGCTGCACTCGCCACCCTCGCATGGCAGGCATCTTTACCGTTCACCCTGGCATGTGCCTGCTCACACTCTCCAACTGTCTGTGTGTGAACTTGTCCTGCATAATCAGAGGGAGAGGCCTCAGACCTGGGGGGGGAAGTGGAGTGGCCAAAATCAAGGTCCTTACTCCCTACAAGAGTTGAGCCATCGAGCTAGCCAGAGAAGACTTGGGCAGTGCCTGTGGCAACAGTGAGGTGGACAGCGTACAACCAAGTGAAGATCTTACACAAACTCATCTCTCGGACAACCATACTGTGAGTGCATGTCCTATATTAGAGTCACCTGCCATGCATTAATTGCCTATCCTTTCTTTTGTAGGCATCTCTGGAAAGTGCCTGAGGGCATCCACAAGCCAGGCTGTCAGCTCCAGCTCCAACAATACCTCTGATGCAGAACCAAAGAGGAGATTGATAGAAGACCTGTCACAGTACTCACCTACACTCTCCAGTAGCACAGAGATTCTCAACCTCTATGGGACTTAGTTTTAGATCAGCATCGGGGTCCACTGCAAGCAGAGGCAGGGACGTTTGAGGTCACCGGCACTTGGAGGGCTGTTGGAAACCAGGAATCTGCGGAGTTTGAGTCAGGTGACGAGCCTCCAGACTCGGTCCTAAATCAGTTGCTGGCGCTGCAGTGACAACCACAGGAACATCAGGAAGGGATGTCAGCTGTATTCCTCAGATTGCAAGGACAATGGAGAAGTCCATCCATGTTCAGTCTGAGGCGATAGCGCCGGCATGCCAACACACCGAGGTCAACACTGGTAGGCTGGCAGAGGCCATGAAGACCTTGGCCTGGCACATTGGTCCTGCATTGCTGCAGGAATAGCACTCCATCGCTGTAGCCATTGGTGATATCCATCAGTGGCTACGTGAGGGGGGGTGGGGGGGTAGCTTTGTGGGGGGCATCTAAATCTCACTTCAGTTGCCCCTTCTCAATCAGGCACCCATTGGGAGGAAGTCCAGCAGCTGGACACCCCGGGGGAATCCACCTTAGGTGACTCCCAGACTGGTTGGCCGGTCTTATGCCCCTCTTCCTGTGACCCCATCACCTTCAGCTCCACAGGCTGAGGAGAGTCCACCTGCCCCACAGCAGGACACCCAAAACAGGCCGGAGCCCTCCAGGTCTCAGCCCCCTGGGGGATGCTCGCCAAAGTCATCACAGATAACAGGATGTAGCATTCAGGAGGCTGCATCCGCCTCTGCTGTGGATGTCAGGGTATCACCCTGACATAGCAGTAGGGTTAGGAAAGTTTAAAATATAAAATCTAGGAGCAGAACCATGGCACGGGTGTACACAATATGTATATAATGTTTACAAATGCACCCTTTTCATATCTCCTCGTGTGCCTCCTTTTTATGGTGAACTGTGTTGCAGTCAATCAGGTGTGATAACATGGCCCCTCCCCCCCACTTATCACAGACGTCGCTATCATGGGCCTCTCGTCTGTGTAGTGTGCTTCCGTATCGCCACACTGTGTGCCCCTGTTTCAGATCATTCCCAACATTAGTGGTGCCTCGACCTTAATGTAAGTGTGCTTGTGGAAGGGACCTCGTTCACATGCTTTGCAGGGTCATGTCATGTTTGTTCTTCACTGTTAGAATGAGGCAGAGGTGCTTCCTATCTCACCTGCATTCCTGGAAGGTGAAGGTGTAGTGTACAAGGAGAGATGCGTTTACACATGGAGAAGGGTAATATATCATACAACTTCTCTATCTATTGGCAGGGTTTTCATCCTATGAGCCCTTACTCAGAGCTTAAGTGCATTCCTGTCTGCCAACCATGTTTCTGACTTTTCCAATTTCACCAATAAGTGGAGGCACCTTGTCACCTCAAGGTGCTGAAGCTCTGCCCCTCTCAACCACATTATTGCCCTGGCCTTTGAACCTACAACCTTAATCATTTCTCAACCTATAATTGTCAGTAGTGCATCCACAAACCTCTCATCACAATGGTGGGGTGCAGCGCTGTGCCTCCCACCATTCAATGAGATCAGTGATACTATATGCAAATAGTGATTTTTTTGGCAGCCAACACACTCTTTGAACACACTCTGGAAGCTCACATCGTAGCTTTAGGCAATGTTGTGAGGAACAATGGGATAGGAGCGAGGATGTACTAAAGCTGAAGTCTGCTCTTTACTAGTAATGACTTATGACCTTGAGGGCTTCATGATGTCTGAGCATTTTGGAGTTTGCATGGGCCAAACCTGGCCATGAGGGCACAATATGTGTCTTGAGGAGGCATTTCAATATTTGGCATACAAGTGGGTGAACGTCATCCTCCTCAGGTGGTCCACATGCATAGTAAGGTGAGGATAAAAGCAGGCAAGCGTCCCTAACTGAGTGCCAAGTGTTAATGGAGAAGAATGTGACACAGGACTAAGCTGCCTCTGAATAGATGCACACGTTCAGAATGTCTTCGGCTGATTGGACCAAGCCTCAGCTATCAGTTTCACTATCGAGGTTACACAGAATGTGTTGCCCCATTGATGGAGATGGATCTCCTCGGGGAGCTTTGTCAGATTGAAGGCATATAGCTAAGAGCCCACTGAGGATAGTGGAACAGCTCCTGGCTCTTGTAGGCTGCCATTGCGACTGGGATGGTGAAGAGACACCTGAAGAGGTAGCACCTTCTGACGTCTGATGCAGGAATGCCCTCCTCCAATTAGCACTTCATCTCAGCAAGGACACGTGCTCCCAAGGCTTCATAATCCTTCAAAGCATCAGGACAATGTGAACCTGATGTGTAACTACTCACATTCAGATTGAAGTGCATGGTTGAAATGGAAAGTCGTCCCCACTTTGCAGTGCCAGGTTGTGCAGCGCGCAGCAAGCCACAATGATCCGTGAGACCCTGTGGGTAGTGCACTGGAGTGCTCCGCCAGATCTATCAAGGCATTGGAATCGCATCTTTTAAGATGCCTATGATGTGCTCCACCAATGTTCAGGTAGTGGCATAAGCTTCATTGTATCTTCTATCTACAGGATTTTGTGACCAGCGTATGGGTGTCATTAGCCATGTCTTTTGCGGGTACCCCTTGTCACGGAAGAGCCAGCCCTGGATCCTGTGCAGTCCCTTGAAGGTGTCCAGGATCTGTGATCTATGAGTTGTGGACTCTTCCTGGGTATCTGGCGCAAACATGCATGATAATATGCAGCTGGTCCGCAACTATAAGAAACTTGAGTGAGTGGTAGCCTTTCTGGTTTATATATTGGAGTGCCTGTTGCCAGGGAGCTTTTATAGCCATATGAGTGCAGTCAATGGCACCCTGGACCCGAGGGAATCCAGAAATCTCAGCAAAGCTCAGTGCTCTGGCGTCCTGGCTTGCTTGATCTCTGTCGAAGTTGATGTAATTGCGGGCCTTGGCAAAAATGGTGCCTGTGACCTCATATATGCATTTATGCATGAATGCTTGAGAGATGCTGCAGAGCTCCCCAGCGGAGCCCTGGAAGGAGCCATTGGCATAGAAGTTGAGTGTGGCCGTTACTTTTAGAGCCACTGGAAATGGATGTCCCCCCAGCCCCCTTGGTGCAATTTCTGGAGATGTGGCAAATGTGAGTCACCACATCCCTGGACATGCGAAGGCGTCAACAACACTGTGTCTCACTCATTTGCAGATAAGACATACGCATTCTGTACACCCTTGGTCTATGAGCCATCTACACACGATGTTTCTGTGAGCCACATTCTCTGGGTCTGGAGGGGTTCCTGCAAGCCCTTGGTCTTGAGGGTTTTGCGCCTCCCTTTGGCAAGCCAGGCACCTCCATTATAATTTTGTCCTTCTCTCCTGCCTGTATACGGTTTTGCAGGCAGCAATAAATCCAGGTTCCATCTTCCTGATGGTCTCCTCTCTGCAGCATCAATGTAAAACAGACATGAATCAGCATTAGCTTGGGACAAGGACAGTCTTTGCAAGCTCAACAATGTAAACTGAGGTGCTTCTTTACCTCAGCGTTCCTCAAGTTCTGGCCCCAAGTGGCTGATGTCATTCCGTAATATACTCCCATCCTGGCGCTGAGGATGCAACCCACCCCCACCGTAGTCATGTGTCTGAGTGCAACCTTTCCCACTCTTACCCCCCAGAGAAGCTCTTGCCCTGTGGCACATTAAAAGCCACCCCCTGCCTTGCCACTGGTCTGGTAGGTAGATACTTGTCAGTGACAACCCCCTGAAAGCGATGTGGTGCTACCAGCGAAGCCTGATGCTGATTATCGCGAGTGCTGCGTGATGTAATGGAGGCAAACGAACCTCGAAGTCTCAAGCGATGTGCAGGTCACCAGGTGCAAGTTGCTTATATACCATTGTGAAATATGTCACTCTATTTGCATGCCAATGTGCATGCAAATTGATTAAAATGACATTCCCGACATGTGGCACAGGAAACGCCATTGAAGATTGCAGATCGCAATCACAAACTAGTTTTACAATAGCATAAACTTTCAGGCAGGATTTTCCCGTCGATGAGCAGGGGGCAGGGCCCGCTCACCGATGCGTAAAATGACACGCAGTGACGTCGGGCGGAACTCCTGATGTCACCCCAGTCCATTTAAAGTTTCCAGTCGGCAGGGGAGCAGCAAAATCAACTGTGTGCCTGCCGACCTGTCAATAGCCAATTGAGGCCATTGACAGAGTCATTTAGCTAATTAATGGACCTGCCCGTCCAACCTTAAGGTTGGTGGGCAGGCCAGGAGCCCCGGTGCGAATTAGAAAAAGCATGAAACCTCATCCAGTGGCGGCATGAGGTTTCATGTAGGTTTTTAAAAAGCTTATTAAAGTTTTTGTAAAAATTATGAACATGTTCCAACTCCTGTGACAGTGTCACATGAGGGGACATGTCAGGAATTTTATGTTTCTATTTTTAATGTTTGTCACAGAATAGCCGATCTCTCTGAAGCAGCACTTAGCCTCAGAGAGAGGAGTGTGCTCTTTCGTGCGCATGCGCAAAAGAGCGCACTCTCAATTTTGGGATTCCCCCGGTCTCAGGGAGCGTTCAGCGCTTCCTTGCAGATGTTGCGTTGGGCGGGCCTTAATTGGCCCACCCATGTAAAATAGCACTGCACCCCTGAATCGGGGGTGCCAATCGGAAGCACGTCTATACGCGCCCGCCATTCAACTTCGCTCCCAACAGGGGGAAAATCCTGCCCTTTATTTTGGCTTCTCATGATATTTTCCAATCCCACCTGTCATGACGCCCGCTGCAGGATGGAGTGGAAAATCCTGGCCTAAGCCAAAAATTTGGATACTGGCATCTAATAAATCCATGAAGTTAAATGTGAATGTTTGAGTGGTCTCAATATTCAAATGGGAGTATACTAATGATCACCAGGTTCATATATTGCACAAAATAGGGAGTCAGCTATTTTTATGAATTAGAAGTAATTGGATTAGGTTCACATAAACAAGAGGACCCTAAACTGGCCCCTGAAAAGCTATACATGCCACTAGCACAAGAAGAGCATTTTAAATGAATCTTTTTTCCTATATCGCAAACTAATTATTTTTTTCAAAATATTTAATCACTCTTTGGTCCAAAGTGGAAGTTACAAATTAGCATAATATTTGAATGTTACTTACGCAGGGCACATTTAAATTTTGGCATGACTTTGCACATTGTTTTTGCAAACCATCACAATTCAAAAATACTTTTCCAGGGCTATCTGAAGAAAAAGGAATTCAATTAAATTGAAGCAAAAGTTGAATTTTATGTGTCAATGATTTTGAAAGTAATTGAAAGAAAACAGATTACCTTGTCTGGAATCTTCTGATTTTGTGTAGGAACAGCTGAGAACTCCACTTTTACAAAAGCTGCACAATGGAAAATAATTGTTTTATTCTATATTGCTCATTATTTATGCTTAATTTGTTTGAGTGTAAGGAAACTGCTTACCAAATGGCACCTTGAACAGTTGCACTGTGTCCATGTTTAATAACATTATCAGAAATATAACATGGACATTGTGTCTTATCAATACAGATTCCATTTTCATCCAAGTACATTCCTTCAGGGCAGCCACAACCACTGACTGGGACATCGTCATCATCACAGGTAAAATCATACTGCATTAATGCCTTGCAGGTCTGGTTACAGGCTCTCATACTATAATGAAACACCTGGGTGTCAGGGCACCTTATTCCTATAAACAAATAGCACATACACCAGTGATAGAATTGCAATGAAAATGCACTATAGAAGTTAATCCTAATAAAAACAGAAAAATATGACATTGATATTTTGAAATGCACCACATTGTGCTTGAATGAAGAAAGCACTTATCCATACTTTCTTGCACATGAATGATTGAACTTTCTGAAACTTGAACTAATTTTAATAATTCTAAAATATTCAAACATGAACTGATTTCTCAAAGGATGTTATGTTTTTCAGGTACAATCGAGATTTTAACTCATTCAAACCCCACCCACTTGCACTTTGTTAAAATTAGGCCCTATCTCTATGCTGTCATGTTTCATCACCTAATCCAAGTTTCCTTTGCTGTTAACACCTAACATGAAATCTTGTCAGCAGTTCTTGGAAAATCCAAGTGCACAGCAGATACATTTAACCTTTCCTGCGCTGCAAGACAGCAGTTAAAATCACTTTATCACCAAGGTCCAGTTCTCTTCGCGCAGTTTCTGATTTTAACCTAGTCTTCTGATCAGGTAGAAAGGAAACCGAGAAGTGGGGTTCCTCAACAGGGTTTGATAGAGCTCGGCTGCTATTTTAAACAGAGGTCTGTGTGGGGAAGCTGTTGTGGCTCCCCTGCCAGGTCAAGGAGTCAGAACCAGAAGAAGGCCCAAAAAGATAAGTTTTTTTTTTACATTTCATGGGTGTCACAGGGAGGAGTGGTGCTCCTCCAAGCAATATAAAGGAGGTAGTAAAAGGTTAGAACTTCACTGTTAATGTACAGGTAGCCGGGACACTGGGTTGTGTGGGAGGACAGCTATGAGACTGAGCAAGTCAATAAACTCGTTTCGGTTTTGGCTCCACCAACCGGCTTGGATCCTATCAAAATTCACTGCCCCAGACCTCTTTGCCCCTTTCCTTAAATCGAGAACCCCTTCCAGGTGACTTATCCAAGTGCCAGGTTTCTCTCCTGCCTCACATATCCAACTCTTGCTGCTTCAGTGAATTGTGGGTGGAAGACATTGTGCCTTTGCAGATAAAGCCTGAGTATTAAATTCTCTGGGACCTCATGCTTAGTCAGGATGGTCTGCCACTTGCCTTAGGCACTGGCTGCCTCAGCTGAATTGTTTTTTTCTGGTTATATATCAACAAATATTTTATTCTTTTATTTACAATTTCTATATAATATTGCTGATATGGTGCTGTTACAATACCATCTATACTTAAAGTAAATATATGATAACTTACTGCACATATTTTTTCTCCAGTCAACCACAGTAACACTTCTTGCAGCACACTCATGAGCATATGCTTCAAATGCTGAGCAGATACAGTCATCAATGTTCAGGCAGGTGCATGAGGCAGCTATGCACATCTGACAAATGGACACATTTAAAGGAGTTATTTCTTTGTGAAGTTTTTATAAACTCTGTAGTGACAGCCCTTTTATTTAAATTCAAATGACATTATGATGCACTGATGTGGACAAGACACTTAGGACCTAGCAGAAGCTCTCAAAATTATGAAAAGCCTGTGAAGGTAAATTGTGATTGGTTTCTGTTGTTGAGGAATCAGTAACAAGGGGTATAAGCTCAGGATTGTAATTAAGAGAATGCAGGAAGAAAGTTAGATGACTTTTTCAGAGTTTCATTATTAGAAAATGGAATGTTTGATCACAAGTGGTCATTGAGGCAGGGGCATTTAAAGGAATTGACCAAGTATTTGAAAAAGAATATGGGGCAAAAATGGCAAGTCACAGCAGTACTTTGCCAAATATAACCATGGACTAACACAGAACTCCATGGTCGCTGAAGAGGGCATGGTATCTGAAGATAGAGAGAGATGGGGCAAGATTACAGTAGACTCCAAGATGTTAGGTGCAGCATTGTAATCATAGCAAATATTCAATTTAGCGAATTTGATAAGTGTAATTTGTAAAATAAGTAATTGTGTTTGAGAGATGTGATGGCAATCCCAGGCATGGTTATGTTAAGCTATGGTATATGGGAGAGTGAAAAGTGTTGAATGCACTCAGAATCCACAATGTTTGCCTTTATTTGTTGAGTTAATAAAATGTAAGAAGCCGCTGTCAAAACCCTCTGACTTTTGCTACTGCGTACCCAGCTACCTCACCTATCTCCCATTCCTGCTGTTACTGAGGAACATAGACACAGGACTGGATTATTCAGTTCCTTGTACCTGATTTGCCATTTAATTAGATCATGATGGAATTTCATTTACCCACATTTGCTCCTTATTCCTGATGCCTTTATCTAATAAATATCTACCATTGGAATCTTAAAATTTTCAATAGACTTAGCATGCTTTTGGGTGAGAGAGTTCCAGATTTCCATTCCCCTTTGTCTGAACAAGTACTCCCTCCATTTGTTCCTCTGCATGATATGATTCCATTTTGCTTCGCTCACTACCTCAGGGGTATCCATGACCTACCTAAATGAGAACTCTGGGCAGAATTTTCCCATCGGCAATTAAGGCCATTGACAGGTTAATTAAGATCATTAAAGACCCTGCCATCCAACCTTAAGGCTGGCGGGCAGGCCAGGAGCCCCAGCAGGCTCCTGATAATACATGAAACCTCATCCACTGACGGGATGAGGTTTCATGTCTGTTTTTAAAAAGTTTAATAAAGTTTATGTCCTTTTTATTAATATGTCCCATCTCATGTGACATTGCCATGTGAGGGAGACATGTTAATTTTTATATTTTTCTATTTTTAATGTTTTTGACACTCAGTAATCTCCCTGAGACAGCACTTAGTCTCAGGAAGCAGTGCGCATGCACGAAAGAGCGCACTATGACAGATGGGGAATCCCTCCACCTCCCGCACAGGAAGAGCATAGCGCTTCTTGTCAGGCATGCCTTAATTGGCCTGCCCACCTAAAATGGCAGCAGGCCCCATTTCGTCGGCGGAGTTCGACTGCCTGCCCGCCGCCAAGCTGGTGGGGCCCGCCCACACATCAAGGTAAAATTCTGGCCTCTATATTCACCTGAGAGGGTAGACAAAGGATAACATGATGCTGAATTAAGAACAGCAGGGCCGCCCTCCTCATGATCTGGGCAACATTTATCACTCAACCAACATCCCTAGAACTGATTATCTGGTGACTATTACATTGCTTTCTTTGGGACTGTGCTGTGCGCAATTTGGCTGCCTCATTTCCTACATAATAACAAGTGACTACAATTCAAAAGAAACATATTTAATTGTCAATCATATGTTTTGGTAGGTCTTGAGGTTGGCAACGGCACTATTTAAACCCAAGTCTTTATCTTTATATCTTTTGTTTCCATAGGACATAATTGTGAAGGATGCATATTGACACCACATCTTCAAATCTATTGGAAGTAAACGCCCAACATCTTACAAATGATCCAGACAACAGAATCAAACAGTTAATATACTAACAGTGTAAGTCTATAACGAACAGTTGGAACAGGAGAAGGACTTTCTACCTTTTTATCCTGTTCCATCATTCAATGAGATCCTTGTTGATTTCTTCCCTAACTCCATCCACCTTCATTGGCTCCATATTCCTTAATACCCTTGGCTAGCAAAAATCTTTCAACCTCAGATTTAAAATGATTGATTTTAATTATTAATCTACTGCTTTTTGTAGGAAAGAGTTCCAGACTTCTTCTATGCTTGCTGTGAAAAAAGTATTTCCAAACTTCTCTCTTGAATTATGTCACAATATCAGAAAACTGTGACCAAGTGAGTGATACTGACAACTTCACCAGCTAACCAGAGGCATATTGAACTATTTAATGAAGACCTGTTTTAAAAAAAAAATACAATTAAAGACATTGACCAAAGATGGAAATGAGCAGTCACCTGGCGTCTGGCGTTTTAAGTGACCATTTTTTTCCCATATGGATTGCGCTGCAGACCTGCTCTAAGATGTTGCATGGAATTTCACACTTTAAACAGGGATTCTTGAAAGGAATGTATTAAAAATGCAAAGTGCTGGGATGTTAATCCAATGTAATTCCGTTGAAGGCAATGGGAACTGCTATCCAGCCAGTTACACCCCACAGAGACACTCAAAACATTTAGTGGATGATGAAATAACCTCTTGGTTTATATCTCAAAAACATGTCAAAATGTTTCTGTAATGAAAGATCCAAAACTGGGATTACTCTTCTGGGAATATGCAGAAATAAGTTTAAAACAGGCTCTGCAGGCACAGCTGGGGCCCATGTGGGTACCCATAGCCACACCTTTTATTTGGAGGAAGTGAGAAGAGTTAAAGGAGAAATTGTTCAGTGTGAGAACAAGTTCAGCCAGACGGAGGAGAGTAGTGGTGGATGGGGATTGTTCGGGCCTCTTTATGGGGTATGTGGAACATTCCTTGTTCCAGTCCTACTCCAGCCCCCTCCCACAACTCTTTCTCCGGTACATCGATGATTACTTCGGTGCTGCTTCATGCTCTCGTCGGGACTTGGAAAAATTTATTAATGTTGCTTCCAATTTCCACCCTGCCATCATTTTCACATGGTCCATCTCTGACACTTCCCTTCCCTTCCTTGACCTCTCTGTCTCAATTTCTGGTGATAGACTGTCCACCAATATCCATTACAAGCCTACCGACTCCCACAGCTACCTCGACTACAGCTCCTCACACCCCGCTTCCTGTAAGGACTCCATCCCATTCTCTCAGTTCCTTTGCCTCTGTCGCATCTGTTCTGATGATGCCACTTTCAGAAACATTTCCTCTGACATGTTCTCCTTCTTCCTCAACCGAGGTTTTCCACCCACATTGGTTGACAGGGCCCTCAACCGTGTCCGGCCCATCTCCCGCGCATCCATCCTCGCACCTTCTCCTCCCTCCCAGAAACATGATAGAGTCTCCCTTGTCCTCACTTATCACCGCACCAGCCTCCGCATTCAAAGGATCATCCTCCGCCATTTCCGCCAACTCCAGCATGATGCCACCACCAAACATCTCTTCCCTTCACCCCCACGGCGGCATTCCATAGGGATCATTCCCTCCGTGACACCCTGGTCCACTCCTCCATCACCCTCTACTCCTCAACCCCCCTCCTACGGCACCTTCCCATGCAACCGCAGGAGATGCAACACCTGCCCCTTCACTTCCCCTATCCTCACCATCCAAGGGTCCAAACACTCTTTTCAAGTGAAGCAGCATTTCACTTGCACTTCCCTCAACTTAGTCTACTGCATTCATTGCTCCCAATGTGGTTTCTTCTACATTGTAGAGACCAAACGCAGACTGGGTGACAGCTTTACAGAATACCTTTGGTCTGTCCGCAAGCATTACCCTCGCTGTCGCTTGCCATTTCAACACTCCACCCTGCTCCCATGCCCATATGTCCATCCTTGGCTTGCTGCATTTTTCCAGTGAAGCTCGACGCAAACTGGAGGAACAGCACCTCATCTTCCGACTAGGCATTTTACAGCCTTCCGGACTGAATATTGAGTTCAACAACTTTAGGCCTTGAGCTCCCTCCTCCATCCTGACCCCCTTTCTGTTTTGTTCCCCCCTCCTTTTTGTTTTTTCCAATAATTTATATAGATTTTTCTTTTCCCACCTATTTCCATTATTTTAAATGTATTTCTATCCATTGTTTTATCTCTACCTTTTAGCCTTTTTAGTATTCCTTCACCCCACCTCACCCCCACTAGAGCTAGTTGTACCTTGTTTGTCCTGCTTTCTACCCTTAATTAGCACATTCCTTTAGATAATATCACCACCTTCAACACCTCTTTGTCCTTTTGTCTATGAAATCTTTTTGTTATCTCCACTTATCACTGACCCTTTACCTAGCTCTCCTTGTCCCAACACCCCCCGCCCCCCTTAAACCAGCTTATATTTCACCCCTTTCCTATTTTTACTTAGTTCTGTTGAAGGGTCATGAGGACTCAAAACATCAACTGTGCTCTTCTCCACCAATGCTGCCAGACCTGCTGAGTTTTTCCAGGTATTTCTGTTTTTGTTTAGGAAAGATCCCTCTCTCTGTCTCTCTTTCTCTTTGAAGCCAGAGCCTTTTCACAGAGTGCAGACCTGAACAAAGTTACCGGAAACCATCTAGCTTCAAATGGCTGTAACATTCCACAGTCCATGCTGCACGGACAAGCAATGACTTACTTGTATATTCTTTTAACTTTTATTTTTTGGATGATAAACTTTCTCATTTTTTATACGTGTGTGTCATCATCGGGAGAATTTCCTCCCCGTTCGGGGGTGGGGGGGGCTGCTGAGGGCTGAGCGGGAGCAAGCGCAGACAGGCGCGCACAACCAGTCATCACCTGCAATCAGCTGCACGCCGCCATTTTACAAGGCAGGCCAATTAAGGCCCGCCCAGCATGACGCACACCCAGAAGTGCCGAGGGCTCCCTGTGCAGGTGGGGGAATTAGGCTGAGTTGGGGCCTGCGTGAGAAAGAGCGCAGAAATCTCCGAGGCATAGAGCTGCCTCAGGGAGATTAATTTCAATGTGAAAAATTTAATTAAAGAAAACAAAAAATTTTAAGACATGTCCCCCCCATGTGACAGTGTCACATGAGCTGGGACATGTCTATGAAATTTATTAAAAATTTTAATTAAATTTTAAAAACCTTCATGAAACCTCATCCCGCTCTTCTTCCAAGGCTAATATATTGTGAAGGGCAGTGCCCAGAATTCTTCTCCAGATGTAGTCTAACTAGAACTTCATACTGCTGTATGAGGTTTCATGACAAATGCACAGGCTGCCTGGGCTCTTCGCCTGTCCGCCAATCTTAAGGTTGGACACGCAGCTCTAGTAATTGGTTTAATTGATATTTAAATTGCCTTAATAGGACTTTGACAGTTCGGCAGGTGCGCAGCCGACTCCTGCCGAACTGAAGATCTGAATGACGTGTGGTGACGCACACCTGACATCACCGCGCATCATTTTGCCCGTCGGCGATCTGGGCCCACACCCGCATGCCAACCTGAAGATTCTGGCCCATGTCTTCTATTATTTTTCTCAGGCTTTAGTAATTCATAAACTTACTCTTCCTTTGACTCAAGAAAATCCTGGTTGATTGGCTCCTTGTTTAAAAAGTAAATACACATGGCCAGAAAAGATATCTATAGGGAAAAGTATTTTTAAAACCTTTATTGCAACCAACTGAGCAGGCTGTATAAAGGGGAGTCAATTCATTTATCCTCACCCTGTCATAGCAATGGACTAACTCTGATTTTAAATATATGTCATCTTGTCCTAGACCTGCCCTCTCACCAGCGGAAAAAGTTTCTGTCCATCTTCCTTTCTATTTTGTTCAAACTCATATAAACCTCATAAAAATCACCACTTAACTCTCTATATTAAAGGGAATACAGGCCCGATTTATTTTAATCTCACTCAGTTTAACCCATAGAGCCTGGTAACATTCTAGTGAATCTACATTGCTCTTCTTCCAAGGCTAATATATTGTGAAGGGCAGTGCCCAGAATTCTTCTCCAGATGTAGTCTAACTAGAACTTCATACTGCTGTAGCAAAATTTCTTCCATTTTATATCCTAGCACTCTATTAGAACAGGTTAACATTCCATTAGTCTTTTTGACTACTTTTTACACCTGCCTGCTACATTTTATTGTTCTATGTACATGGACCTCTAAACTTCTTTGGACCTCTGAAGTTCCTAGTTTTTCACCAGGTAAAAATACTCAAACCTATCTTTATTTGATCCAAAATTAATGACCTCACACTAACCTGCATTGAAATCCATTTGCCCCAATTTTGCCCACTCACTTTATCAATATTGCTTTATAATTATGTTCCCATCTACGCTTTGTAATACCAATCTTTGAGTTATCGGCAAACTTGGATCTATAATTCTCTGCTGTGTTAACTAAGCCATTAAGAAATATGTTGACTAGTTGAAGCCCCTACACAGGTTCTTGTGGAGAACCACTAGTCACTTTGCTCCAATTCAAATAAATAATTATTATTCCCAGTCTCTATCATCTACCAAGTAATGACACTCACAACAAGATCAATAATTTGCCATCAATTCCATGAGCTTTATCTTCACTTTAAGAGGAGCATTATCAAATTTCTTCTGGAAGTCCATGTAAACTACATTCATAAGCATTCCCCTATCTATGATTTTAGCTACTTCTTCAAACAGCTCAAGTAAATTTATTCGACATGACTCACCCATTACAAATTTGAGGCACTGGGAACCAAGGTTGGTTAATGATGTACCTGATTGAATTTTTTGATGAGATGACTAAAGTAGTGGAGAGGATAGTGTCAATAGTGTTATTTATGTGATCTTCATTTGATTAGGTTCCCCATAAAAGACTGTTAGTAAAAGTTAAAGCGGATGGAATTGGAGGCAAATTACCTGGTTAGGAAATTGGTGAATGGCAGGAGACAGAGATTACAGACAATGGGAAGGTACTCTTAATTGGTAGTATTTAACTAGGGTGTCCCACAAGGATCTATATTTATTAATAACTTGGAAGATCAGATAGAAAGCCACATATCCAAATTTGCCAAGGACACAAAGTAAGGCAACACTGCAAGCGCTATAGATAGAAGCAAAGAGATATTAAGAACATTTGATTGGTTAAGTGAATGGACATAACTGTGGCAAATGGATTTCAATGTGGGCATATATGAGGTCATCCACTTTGGACCTAAAAATTACAGGAAAAGTTACTTTCTAAATGGTGAAAAGCTGAAAACAGTGGAGGTCCAAAGAAACTCAGCGCATAGATCATTAAAATGTCATGAACAAGTCTAATGGGACTGTACTTAGATTACAAACATACAAACAAGGAGCCGGAGTAGGCCATTCCGCCCCTTGAGCCTTCTCCACAGTTTAATAAGATAATGGCTGATCTGATAGTAAGCTGAAATCTGCATCCCACCTACCCCCAATAACCTACCACCCCCTTGCTTATCAAGAATCTATCCATCCCTGTCTTAAAAATATTCAAAGACTCTGCTTCCACCACCTTTTGAGGAAGAGAGTTCCAAAGACTCATGACCCTGTGAGTGAAAAAATTTCACGTCATCTCTGTTTTAAATGGGCAACCCCTTATTTTTAAACAGCAACACCTAGTTCTAGGTTCTCCCACAAGAGGAAACATTCTGTTCATATCCACCCTGTCAGGATCTTATATGCTTCAATCAAGTCACCCCCTACTCGTCCAAACTCCATCGGGTACAAACCTAGTCTGTCCAACCTTTCTGCAAAGACAACCCACCCATCCCAGGTATTAGTCTGGTAAACCTTCTCTGAACTGCTTCCAATGCATTTACACCCTTCCTTAATTAAGGTGACCAATACTGTATGCAGTACTTCAAATGTGGTTTCACTAGTGCCCTGCACAACTGAAGTGTAACCTCCCTACTTTTGTAGTTAATTCCCCTCGCAATAAACAATAACATTCTATTAGCTTGCCTAATTACTTGCTGTACCTGCAAACTAGCCTTTTGTGATTCACTCACCAGGACACCCAGATCCCTCTGCACCTCAGAGCTCTGCAATCTCTCACCATTTAGGTAATATGCTTCTCTTTTATTCTTTCTGCCAAAATGGATAATTTAATATTTTCTCACATTATACTCCATTTGCCAGATCTTTGCCCACTCACTTAACCAATCTATATCTTTTTGTAGCTTCTTTATGTCCTCTCCACAACTTTCTTTCCTACCTAACTTTGTGTCAACAGCAAATTTGGCGACCATCCCATCCATCCCTTCATCCAAGTCATTTATATAAATTGTACACAGTTGAGGTCCCAGCAGTGATCCCTGTGGCACACCACTCGTTACATTTTGCCAACCTGAAAAAGACCCATTTATGCCTACTCTCTGCTTCCTGTTAGCCAGCTAATCTTCTACCCATGTGAGATTTCCAGAGGGCATTTGATAAAGTGCCAAATCAAAGGTTACTGTGGAAAATAAAAGCTCATGGTATAGGGGGTAACATATTGGCATGGAATCACAAAAGGCCAATATGCCTTTTGTAAATTTGAAATCAATAAAAATCTGGAATTAAAAGTCTAATGATGACCATGAAGCCATTGTTGATTGTCGTAAAAACCCATCTGGTTCACTAATGCCCTTTACAGAAGGAAATCTGCCATCTCACCCGGTCTGGCCTATATGAGACTCCAGATTCGCAGTAATGTGGTTGACCCTTAAATGCCCTCTGAAAGCCATTCAGTTGTTAAAAACCAGACAACCTGGCATCAACCAAGACACCAGAAATAACAACGGCAAACCCAACCCATTTGACCCTGCCAAATCCTCCTTAATAATATCTGGGAGCTTGTGCCTAAATTGGGAGAGCTGTCTCGCTGACTAGTCAAGCAACAGCCTGATATAGTCATATTCACAGAGTCATACCTTACAGACGATACCCCAAATGTCCTGTCCCACTGGCAGGACAGACCCAGAAGCAGTGGCAGTGAAGCGTAACACAGTTGGCAGGGAGCTGCCCTGGGAGTCCTCAACATCGACTCTGCCCCCAGTGAAGTCTCAGGACATCAGGTCAAACATGGGCAAGGAAACCTCCTACTGATTACTACGTATCATCCCCCCTCAGCTGATGAATCAGTACTCCTCCATGTTGAACAGCAAATGGAGGAAGCAATGAAGGGGGCAAGGGTGCAGAGTGTACCCTGGGTGGGGGACTTCAACACTCACCAGAAAGAGAGGCTCAGAAGCACAACCACAGACTGAGCAGGCCGAATCCTAAAAGTGCTAGACTGGGTCTGCAGCAGGTGATGAGGGAACCAATATACTTGTGCCAATGAGGGAAAAACATACTTGGCCTCATCTTCACCAACCTGCCTGCCACAGATATATCTGTCCATGACAGTATTGGTAGGAGTGACCAATGCACAGTCCTTGTGGAGGTGAAGTCCTGTCTCCACATTCAGGATACTCCCTACCATGTTGTGTGCAACTACCACTGTGCTAAATGGGATAGATTCAGACAGACCTAACAACTCAAGAGGGCAGTGCAGGCCATCATCATCAGCAGAATTGTACTCAACCACAATCTGTAATCTCATGGCCCAGCATATCCCCCACTCTACCATTACTATCAAGCCAAAGGATCCACCCTGGTTCAATGAAAAGTGCAGGAGGGCATGCCAGGAGCAGCACCAAGCATGCCTAAAAATTAGGTGTCAACCTGATGAAACTACAACTCAGGACTACTTGCATGACAAACATAAGCAGCAAGTGATAGACAAAGCTAATTGATTCCACAACCAACGGATCAGATCTAAGCTCTGCAGTCCTGCCACATCCAGTCGTGAATGGTGGTGGACAATTAAACAACTCACTGGAGGAGGAGGCTCCACAAATACCTCCATCTTCAGTGATGGGGGAGCCTGGCATATCAATGCAAAAGGTAAAACTGAAGCATTCGCAACAATCTTCAGCCAGAGGTGCTGAGTGGATGATCCATCTCTGCCTCCTCCAAAGGTCCCCAGCATCGTAGATGCCAGTCTTCAGCCAATTCAATTCACTCTACATGATATCAAGAAATGGCTGAAGGCACTGGATACTGAAAACGCCATGGGCCCAGACAATATTCCAGCAATAGTACGGAAGACTTGTGCTCCAGAAGTTGCCGCACCCCTAGCCAAGCTGTTCCAGTACAGCTACAATACTGACATCTACCTGGCTATGTGGGAAATTGCCCAGGTACATCCTGTACATAAAAAGCAGAACAAATCTAACCCAGCAAATTACCGCCCCATCAGTCTACTATTGATCATAAGACCATAAGACATAGGAGCAGAAATTAGGCCATTCGGCCCATTGAGTCTGCTCCGCCATTCAATCATGGCTGATATGTTCCTCAACCCCATTCTCCCGTCTTCTCCCCGTAACCTTTGACCCAGTTACCAATCAAGAACCTATCTATCTCGGTCTTAAATGCACTCAATGACCTGGCCTCCACAGCCTTCTGTGGCAATGAATTCCATAGATTCACCACTCTCTGGCTAAAGAAGTTTCTCCTTATCTCCGTTCTAAAAGATCTTCCCTTTACTCTGAGGCTGTGCCCTCGGGTCCTAGTCTTTCCTACTAATAGAAACGTCTTCCCCACATCCACTCTATCCAGACCTTTCAGTATTCTATAAGTTTCAATCAGATCCCCCCTCATCCTTCTAAACTCCATCGAGTATAGACCCAGAGTCCTCAAACGTTCCTCATATGTTAAGCGTTTCATTCCTGGGATCATTCTCGTGAACCTCCTCTGAACCCTCTCCAGGGCCAGCACATCCTTCCTGAGATACGGGGCCCAAAATTGCTCACAACATTCTAAATGTGGTCTGACCGGAGCCTTATAAAGCCTCAGCTGCACATCCCTGCTTTTATATTCTAGTCCTCTCGAAATAAATGCCAACATTGCATTTGCCTTCCTAACAACCGGCTCAACCTGCAAGTTAACCTTAAGAGAATCCTGGACTAGACTCCCAAGTTCCTTTGCACTCCACATTTCTGAATTCTCTCCCCATTTAGAAAA
Organism: Carcharodon carcharias; assembly: GCF_017639515.1. Taxonomy (NCBI): domain Eukaryota; kingdom Metazoa; phylum Chordata; class Chondrichthyes; order Lamniformes; family Lamnidae; genus Carcharodon; species Carcharodon carcharias. Next base: position 101,259,676 of record NC_054479.1, on the reverse strand, counting down.
TAGTCTATGCCTCTATTCTTCCTACCAAAGTGCATGACCTCACACTTCGCCATGTTGTATTCCATCTGCCACTTCTTTGCCCATTCTCTTAACCTATCCAAATCCTTCTGCAGCCTCCCTGCCTCCTCAATACTACCTGTCCCTCCACCTATTTTTGTGCAAACTTAGCCAGGATGCCCTCAGTTCCTCCATCTAGATCATTAATGTATAAAGTGAAAAGTTGTGGTCCCAACACTGACCCCTGCGGAACTCCACTAGTCACCGGCTGCCATCCTGAGAAGGACCCCCTTATCCCCACTCTCTGCCTCCTGCCAGACAGCCAATCTTCTATCCATGCTAGTACCTTGCCTCTAACACCATGGGCTCTTATCTTACTGAGCAGCCTCCTGTGTGGCACCTTGTCAAAGGCCTTCTGGAAGTCAAAGTAGATAACATCCATTGGTTCTCCTTTGTCTAACCTATTCATTACCTCCTCAAAGAATTCTAACAGATTTGTCAGGCATGACCTCCCCTTGATGAAACCATGCTGACTTTGCCCGATTTTGCCATGAACTTCCAAGTATTCTGAAATCTCATCCTTAATAATGGATTCTAAAATCTTACCAACGACCGAGGTCAGGCTAATCGGCCTGTAACTCCCTTCTTAAAAAGGGGGGTTACATTAGCGATTTTCCAGTCCTGTGGGACCCGATCATCAGTAGAGTGATGGAAGGGGTCATCAACAGTGCTATCAAGCAGCACTTGCTTAGCAATAACCTGTTCATCGATGCTTGGTTTGGGTTCCGCCAATATCACTCAGCATCTGACCTCATGACAGCCTTGGTTTAAACATGCACAAACATGGACTGAGTGTGGCATCAAGGAGCCCAACTAAAACTGGAGTCAATAGGAATCAGGGGGAAAAGCCTCTGCTGGTTGGAGTCATACTTGGCACAAAGGAAGATGGTTGTGGTGTTAGAGATGAATTGTCTCAGCTCCAGGACATCACTGCAGGAGTTCCTCAGGGTAGTGTCCTAGGCCCACCCGTCTTCAGCTTCTTTATCATTGACCTTCCTTCCATCATAAGATCAGAAGTGGGGATGTTCACTGATGATTACCCAATGTTCAGCACCTCAGGTGTGACTCCTCAGATACTAAAACAGTCCGTGTTCAAATGCAGTAACACCTGGACATCATCCAAGCTTGGGCTGACAAGTGGCAAGTAATATTCATGCCACACAAGTGCCAGGCAAGGACCATCTCCAACAAGAGAGAATCCATTCATAGCCCCTTGACATTCAACAGCATTGAATCCTTGACTAACAACATCCTGGGGGTTACCATTGACCAGAAATTGAACTGGACTAGCCATATAAATACTGTGGCTACAAGAGCAGGTCAGAGGCTAAGAATCCTGCAGCAAGTAACCCACCTCCTGATTCCCCAAAGCCTGTCCATCATCTACAAGGCACAAGTCAGGAGTGTGATGGAATACTCTCCATTTGCCTGGATGAGAGCAGCTCCAACAACACTAAAGAAGCTTAACACCATCCAGGACAAAACAGCCCGCTTAATTGGCACCACGTCCACAAACATTCACTCCCTCCCCCACCGACGCACAGTAACAGCAGTGTGGATCATCTACAAGATGCACTGCAGGAATTCACCAATGCTCCTTCGACAGCACCTTCCAAACCCACGACCACTACCATCTAGAAGGATAAGGGCAGCAAATAGATAGGCACACCACCATCTGGAAGTCCCCCTCCAAGTCACTCAACATCCTGACTTGGAAATATATCGCCATTCCTTCACTGTCACTGGGTCAAAATCCTGAAACTCCCTAACAGCACTGTGGGTGTATCTACACCATATGGACACAAGTCGGAACACTATTGCCGGAATATTGTAAGGGCCCATAGCCTTTGCAATATCCAGTGCCCTTAGCCATTTCTTGATATAATGTGGAGTGAATCGATTTGGCTGAAGTCTGGCAACCATGATGCTGGGACCTCCGGAGGAGGCCGAGATGGATCGTCCACTCAGCATTTCTGGCTGAAGATTGTAGCAAATGCTTCAGCCTTATCTTTTGTACTGATGTGCTGGGCTCCTCCATAATTGAGGATGGGGATATTTGTGGAGCCTCCTCCTCCAGTGAGTTGTTTAATTGTCCACCACCATTCACGACTGGATGTGGCAGGACTGCAGAGCTTAGATCTGATCCATTGGTTGAGGGATCGCTTAGCCCTGTCAATCACTTGCTGCGTATGCTGTTTGGCAAGCAAGTAATCCAGTGTTGACACCTCATTTTTAGGTATGACTGTTGCTGTCCCTGGCATGCACTCTTTCACTCTTCATTGAACCAGGGTTGATCCTCTGGCTTGATGGTAATGGTAGAGTGGGGGATATGCCAGGCCATGAGGCTATAGATTGTGTCTGAGTACAATTCCGCTGCTGCTGATGGCCCACAGTGCCTCATGGAGGACCAGTCTTGGGCTGCTAGGTCTGTTCGAAATCTATCCCATTTAGCACGGTAGTAAAGCCACACATGATGAAGGGTATCCTCAATATGAATCACAGAATCACAGAATCTCACAGTGCTGAAGAGGTCCTTCGGTCCATCGAGTCTGCACCAACACGTGAGAAACCTATCTACCTAACCCCATTTACCAGCACTTGGCCCATAGCCTTGAATGTTATGATGTGCCAAGTGCTCATCCAGGTACTTTTTAAAGGATGTGAGGCAACCCGCCTCCACCACCCTCCCAGGCAGTGCATTCCAGACCGTCACCACCCTCTGGGTAAAAAAGTTTTTCCTCATATCCTCCCTAAACCTCCTGCCCCTCACCTTGAACTTATGTCCCCTTGTAACTGACCCTTTAACTAAGCAGAACAGCTGCTCCCTATCCACCCTGTCCATGCCCCTCATAATCTTGTACACCTCGATCAGGTTGCCCCTCAGTCTTCTTTGCTCCAACGAAAATAACCCAAGTCTATCCAATCTCTCTTCATAACTTAAATGTTTCATCCCAGGCAACATCCTGGTGAATCTCCTCTGCACCCCCTCCAGTGGAGGAAGGACTTGGTCTCCACAATGATGTGCAATGGTCACCGATACTGTCATTGACCAAATGCGTCTGTAGCAGGCAGGTTGGTGAGGATGAGGTCAAGTGTATTTTTCTTCTTGTTGGTTCCCTCACCACCTGCCACAGGTCCAGTCTAGCAGCTATGTCATCTAGGACGCAGCCAGTAGTGGTCCTACCGAGCCACTCTTGGTGATGGACATTGAGGTCCCCATCCAGAGTACATTCTGCACCCTTGCTATTCTCAGTGCTTCCTCCAAGTGGTGTTCAACATGGAGGAGCACTGATTCATCAGCTGAGAGAGGACAGTGCATGGTAGGAGGTTTCCTTGCCCATGTTTGACCTAATGTCATGAGACTTCATGAGGTCCAGAGTCGATGTTGAGGACTCCCAGGGCATCTCCCTCCAGACTCCCAATCAGCAGCAGCAAACCCACCTCTGCTGGGTCTGTCCTACCAGTGGGACAGGACATACTCAGGGATAGGGATGGTTGTGTCTGGGACAGTATCGAGCCAACAGGGTCGAGATTGTGGTTGTTGTTTCCAAGGTCAATGCCCGTCCGGTTTCATTGTAGCAGTTTGCTAGGTTACAGAGTCAACCACCAACAGATTTCCCCTTCCCTAAAGGGCATTATTGAACCAGGTGGATTTTTACAACAACAGTCATCATCAGACTTTTGAATCCAGATTTTTATTGAATTCAATTTTCCACTATCTGCCATGGCAGGATTTAAACCCAGGTCCTCAGAGCATTACCCTGGGTCTCTGGATTACTAATTCAGCAACAGTACCATTAAGCCATCGCCGTCCTCCAAAGTCAACATGTGTGGAATATGGAAGTAAAAGTCAACATCGTAAATATAGTTTACAAAAGTAAACATACAGTCCCAGTGTTGCAGTGAAATATTCTGCCATTTGAATGTATGATCTTTTCAACCTAGCATTTGGTCAATTTTTTCATCCGATTACGATGTGAAGTGCCTTGAAAAATTTTAATATGTTGAAAATACCACAATAATACAAATTGTTATTATTATATGGTGCTTAGAACAGTGCAATTCACCATGTCCCCTCTGATAACAAAATGCCGTCTAGGACCAGCATACTGAAATGCTATACTAAGATTACATAACCATAGACTATAAACCCACTTTGTAAGGTGTTAATTGCTTGGAAATATTTGTTATCGGCAGCTGAAATGACTGTCAGACACAGCCATTATGGCTGGAGAACAAGACACAAAAGTTTAATATTCACTCTATATAGAATACGCCTATTTCTCAAAATGAAAATCAGGGTTCAGCCACAAGAGGTGACAAAGGGAAATGGATGGCAGATGTCTGTCTGAAGGGCTCAGGGGTGAAGAAATGTGAGAGCTCCAAAGCACTACCTTGTGGCCAGAACACAGAACTGTAGAGTTACAGATCACATTAGCCAATCACAACACTGGAAACCTTAATTAAGTTAGTGTTATCATTACTGGGTGAAGGTCCCATATGACTTTTCAATGGAATGTGGAAAGAAATAGCAAATGTAATAATAATATCTCCCCCTGTAAAGACTTAGGCAGAATTCTTACCTCATAGTATTTTTCATAATTCACTGTAGAATGACACACTGCAAAATGGCCATCAGGCTGTTTTAAGTGGGAGCAATACTCTTTGGCATAATTTTCTATAAGGTAAATTTCAGATATGATTAGAGTTTCTTTTACAGATCAACAAATAATTCAGCAATGTTATAATGTTAGGGTTTTTTTACACTTTTTGTAATATGTGATCTTATAACTTTACCAGGATTCACATTAGGGAGATTAGGGCTGTTATAAGTTTATTAACTGTTGTACGGTGCAAGAATGTCATCTAAAATAACAATATATATACATAGCCATCATCATTGAAGCCATGTTCAAATCAGAAAGAGTGAAATGATTGTAAACACATTCAGAAACTGTTTGTAAATTTGATTTTTTTATAGTACCATCACCTCCTGTCACATGGGCCTCGTGCAGCAAGTGGCAAGTCCAAAGTAAGCTTGCCAGATTTGCTAAGGCCCAGCATCCCATTAAATCCAAAATAACACCAGCTAAACAGATGGCTTGGCACTGGGATTTCAGAATAAGATGTCCTGAGCAGCTTGGAGTGGTTTCTATCCCAAAGGTGCTATATACATATATGCAAGATATTGTTGTCATTGTCTTAAAATAGATAAATTGAGTAATAGTTAAATAAATCTGAAGGACACCAGAGATCCATAGGGTTTCTGCCAACCTCCTGCCATAAGTCCAGCAGAAAACTGGCAGAATCCACCAGAAAATGGCAAGGTAGGAGGTAAGTGAGCTCTTCGCATTCACTGCAATTTTCCAATGTGCTTTGACAGGAGAGGAACCTGTTCCTGCCTATTACAAGGCAAATGTTGTCAGAGGTGAAGCCAGAGACAGGGACTTCAAATGTCAGGAGTCCCTGCTTTCCTAGATCATTTGAGGCTCAGCCTCAACTCAGTAATACCGGAGTTCAGTAATATAAAAAACAATGAGCAGATGGGAAGGTGGGTCCCATTGTGGTACAAGGTGAGGAGCATGGTGTTCAGGGGAAGGAAGCAACCTGGGTCCTGAAGTAAGGAACATTTTAAAAAGTGAAAATTCATAATGTCTGCAGCACACCCCCGCAGAAGGACTGGTGGCTGGCCTGAGCAGAAAAATAGGGATGCACTGTCATACCTACAAGAATTAAAAGATCAGGCACCTAACCTAAATCTACTTCAAGACAAAGTTCAGAAGCCCTTGAGCACCTCTCACTCCACAAACCACATCCCACTAACCATACTCTTATCAACTCCACATAACACCAGTGAAGTTTCATTGGAGTGAGGTATTCACCCACAAATACTAGAAAACTTCATCATGTTAACAACCGTAAAACTTGCATTTCAAAATATACACAATAGAACAAAATTATTTTGAAACAAAGCATTACCATTTTCTGAAATGAGACATAGAGGAGGTGGGACTGCTTCATTGTTACATGGTGCAGCCTTCCAAGAATGACCGAATGCAATTGCCATTGGTTCCACAATATTTTCTGATGACAGAAAATCGTCATCTACTTTGTCGTTGAAGTTACCACATAATCCTAGAAAAGAGGAAGATACATGACATAATCACCTCAACTGCACCATTTCAAGTGTAGTCAGTGATCTTTAGGGCTGCATGGAAATCAGACTGCAGCATTTACTAGAGGTCAGTGCAATTAAGGGAAGCCAGGGAGATGCTGCAGACCAGAAACCAAGAATGAATCTAAATAAACCTCAATAATAAAGAAAGTCAAGTGGACATTTAATGGATGTATTCCAAATTATGAAGGTTTTGAAAGGATGGATAGGGAGCAATTGTTGACAATGGTAGAAGATCTTTAACCAGAGAAATTAGATTGAAAACAATTGGCAAAAATGCCTGGGGAAGTTTAGAATTTTCTTTTGCTCAGCGAGATATGATAACCTTGAAGGCATTGCCTGAAAGGGTGGTGAAAGGAAGCAGATTCAGTGGAAACTTTCAAAAGGAGTGGGCTAGATACTTAAACATAAAAATAAATGTAGGGCTATAGGAAAAGAGCAGGAGAGTGGGAATACTCAGGAAGTACTTTCAGAGAGTTGGCACAGGCACAATAGGCCAAATGGCCTCCTGTGCTATGTGATTCTAAGTCACAAAAAAGGGAATTAGAAATAACAACATGAGAAATGTGAGCAAATTGCTATTTGACCTCTGTGATGTAAGTCTAAAACCAATTGATACCCTCTCTGTTTACTGCAAGCATCCTACATTAAATGAGCTTAGAGTAGTCTCAACTCAATTTCTAATGGGTACAAATTCAAAACTAAATTAGCACTATCACTCAGAAATGTTTTCCCTTTATTCTTTCATGGATGTCATCTGCAAGATCAGCATTTGTTGCCTATCCGTAACTGCCATTTCAGAGGGCAGTTAAGAGTCACATGTATGCCAGACCAGTTGAGAACATGAGGACATGAGTTTTTACAACAGTTGATGATAGTTGTACTGACACTAGCTTTATATTCCATCAGCTGCCGCAATGGAATTTGAACCCATGTCCTCAAGTGCCTCTGGATTACTAGTCCAGTGTCATTACCACTACACCACCATCAATTCAAGTGCGGTGAGCGACACTATTCTTAAATTACAGTGCTATTCTGAGACCCACTTGGATAAGTTTCTATTGCCAGCATCCATTCAAGTTCATGCTCAAAATATTACAACCCACTGACTTTATGCAACAACATGCTCAGCTCTTCATTCCACCTGCACACTGAGGACCCTCTGATAATGCATAATTGGCGCTATTCTGATCTTGCCTTTGTGGCTGAGTGAAGTGGACCATGCAGTCAGCAGCTTACTGCCACATCCTTAGATATTACTGGAAGTTTGTGGTCACTTTCACTGATCCAAATACATCTATAAGGACCTCCATTTCCTGGTCATTGAAATTGGCTTTTCCATCCCTTTGTGCTTCATGGTTTTTACTTGTTCTTGCTGTTGAATTTGGATTGACTGAAACTAAAGAGCACATCGCATTGGCCCCAAAGGGCTTTAAGCCCAGTACATCTAAGAAAATCTGAAGTTCAGTGACCCTTGCTTTGAAATATTTTGCTTGGAATTACTCACACCATGGGCTCCAATATAATGTAGCTTATCTTGAGGCATATGTGACGCAAGGAATTCTGAATGCACTTAACTATTCTCCCATTCCCTCACCATGCCAACTACTCCAACCACCACTATCCCTCCGCTCCCACCCCACTGCATAAGGTTACAAAGGTTTCCCATGTTCATTTCAAAGTACTCATTAACAATTATATTTTGGAGCTAACTTTTGTAGGTACATTGTAACACAGAAGCTAAACTTTGTATGACAGTGTAAAACAGGTGATAGCAAATCAACAGCCCATTATACATCTTTCCCAATTTTTATTTCTATTGATTTCAATGATTTAAAACAAACTGCTGACTCACTGTCATCCAATTTATATTATCGCACAAAAGTCAAAATCTACTCTTGAGTAAAGGGAGAGAAGTTAGTTATCACTATTTAGTGCTATTCTTATGCTGTTCATTCATTAACTGGTCATTAAATATTATGCACAAGAGGGAACTTGCCTGTACACCATCTCAAAGGCTTTATTCTTAAAGACAGCATCATGATGTCTCAGAAATGGTCCAGTTATCCGTTTAATTTCTTTAGGTTCAGTGACTATTGTAATATAAGATCATAAGAAATAGGAGCAAAAATAGATCATTTGGCCCATCAAGCCTGCTCCGCCATTCAGTAAGATCATGGCTGATCTGACCATGGTCTAAATACCACTTTTTTGCCTGATCCCCATAACCATTGACTCCCTTGTCAATCAAAAATCTATCTAACTCAGCCTTGAATATATTCAATGTCCCAGCCTCAACTGCTCTCTGGGAAAAGGAATTCCAAAGATTAACAGTCCTTTAAGACAAGAAATTCCTCATCCCCATCTTAAATTGGAGGCCCCTTACTTTTAAACCATGCCCTCTAGTTCTAGATTCCCCACAAAAGAAAACATCTTCTCAGCATTTGTTTACAGAGTGAGGTTAATATTTTCATTTAATTACACGTTAATTGTACCTTTTACAAGTCCTTTTGCATCATCAGGCAGTGAAATATAAAGCTGTACAATTGAACCAATATTCTGCTGCATTTTGAGCCCATTGTCTGCTGATAGTTGAATGTGATTCATGGACTGATGAAAGATTTTTATCCCGCCTGCAAAAGCAAAAATAAAACAAACTTAAACTCATGTTGAGGAATTTATTCCCTGACCTTGAAGAATACAAACAGAGTTCTCTTACTTTGCATCAATGGGAGTTTAATTAGATTTCCATTAGCATGGACAATCCCATTCTGTTTGATGTGATATTCCACCTACAAAAGAAAAATAAACATTGTCTTGCACCATTTTAAAAATGAAACATATCTGTCAAACAGGTTTGTAAATGAGCAATCTTAAAATACTTGCCCCAGCATAAGTGTATGTAACACTCTCCAAACAGATCTGTTCATGTCCTTCCTTGCATGGATGCATCTCAATCTTGACTAACCATTCATCTGTCTAAATGACAATTTAAAAAGCCAATCTCAGACATTGATTCAGCAAGCATTCTTATGTGCACATTTTAAATAACAAGGGCTGCGCAACCAATGTAGGAAAAGATCACTCACAAAAGCAGCAATGTATGAACAATCTCCCATCAACTGATAGCTTTTGCCATCAAATGTTGTAATGTAGTTTCCTTCTTCAAATTTGCATACATGAGAACAGTTAAGAGAAGAGCATGCCCATTCTCCACCTAGGCAGGTGCTAAAAGTACAGGAAAATACATTTATAACAATATATTTTAGCTGGCATGTTTCAAAATTAATTTGATGAATAGTATATGACTTGAATTGGCAATCATTACCATTGTTGGCAGTGACCAATTCTTGTTTGTCCTCTTAAGTAAATAGATCCACCACTTAAACAAGGACATTCTGTTTTCACAATACATTTTTCTGTATTTCTTATGTTATCAAGAACAGTTCCTAAAGAATAAAATAATCATCTCAGTTAAAAATTACATGGCTGATCTAAAAATGCAGAACACATTCTGACTCGCTTGAGTAAAAACAAAAAATGCTGAAAATACTCAGCAGGTCTTGCAGCATCTATGACTTGTTTTGTGCTGTTTTAAGTGATTGGATCTGCTTACAAAAAGCTAAGTGATTCATTGTGGTTATCAGAATGTTTGAGAGTTTACATTTATTGGTTGATTATTATCTAGGCTGTCAACAGCTGGTGCCAAGCCATGTGAATAATATAAGTGACTTATGTGATATATCAGACAAATCTTGAACTTATGTTGATTAAAGGTAACTTTTGATTTCCAGATATTGTGTTAGGCTTCAGATATTATGCTTCACTAGAACTCATTAGCCTTTCTTTATCTTTTAGGTCAACTTGCTGTATACATCCAACAATTGTTGAATGTATGCTTGGAACAATATTTGATTTGAAAGCACCTGCATTGAATTTAGTTTGACAACAGATTCTGAAAGGAGCAAACTTCTTTCTGCAGTTGTTGATTTGCAAAAGGATGCTCTACAATCTTGTTTTTTTAACACAGAAGAAAAATTAGCATGAAGTAGAACAGAGATGAAGGCCATTAGTAGGTTTTATTGGAAAATTAAAAGAAGTTGGAAATTATTGTGAGGGACAGATACTTAAAAAATGCATCAGTGACATTAAATGGAGGGTAGTGATATGGAGATGAGGAAGCAAGGTAGAGGGATGAAGTGCATGAAAGTGAGAAAGAAGGAAAGGAGAAAGTGAGCAAGGGGAACATCATTTTGCAAATCAACAAGAACAGGAAGGAGAGCAAGGAAAGGGAAAAGGGCACAAAGGGAGGGCAAGGAGATGGTGGAGGAGGAAACAAAGTGATGATGAAAAGGTTGGGGCATAGTGTACGGATAAGTATTTGGCTGAGTTCCAAGACTCACTAATGACGTAGCTCAGCCAGGAGTCTGTTTTACAGGTGGAAGTGGAGTGTTTGCTTTGATTGATTGACAGCTTTATGAGGTTATAATGTTATTCTTTCTTTGATCTGTTTTTTTTCCAATGTCTTTATGTTTATTTGGGCAAGATTAAGAGGTGTGAAGTGAGGGAAAGCTTCTGTTATTGAAGCTAGGAATGGCTGTCCCATTGGCACTTCTATAAGATTGGAAGAGCAAAGTTAGTTTTCAAAGGAAATTTTTGAATGGGTGCTTTTTTATGTGCATTTCAAGACTTGCGTTTGTCGCTACATGGCTCACTGGTTCTGTACATAGTGAATACTGGGTGATGACAGGTGGCATAGGGGCACGTAGGTGGCATAAGGAGTGGGGTTTTAGGAGTGAGTGCTACAGGGCCAAACAGTCTTTAATACAACTGGGACAAAGTCTCAGAAAACCAACTAACCAGCCCGCCTTGGCACTTGCCTTCCTTCGAAACAGCATCTGATCTCCTTCCCGGATCAGTGGGCCCAACTCAACCGTACCACCACCTCCCCAGAATGAAAATGATGTGCCGAGGCCAGTTATACAGAGGCTTTGCCTGTTGAATTGAGAAATTTCCCAACTCGAGCTTTTTGTCTCAATGGTGAAAATCCGACCCAAATATTCTCAAATTGCATTGTGAGGGTGAGAAAGGCTACAAAGATTAAGATATGTGTGTTTATAAACTACATTTGCAACATTATTTATATATGTATGTAGATGAAAAAATATAAAGGATTACTTTTTTAACTAAACTAGGACTGGAGTTTACTTGAAGGAAAACTCATGAAACAAACGATACCAGGAAAAGAAAGCCACCCCGTGGCCTGATTGTGTACTTGCACAACATGACGAATTTATGACTGTGGACACTGGAAATTATAATGGTAAAATGATTAAATAAAAAGTGTGGATAAAACATGACAACAGTAAGTCAGGTAGTGTGGAAGGGAAGATGTAACACATGCAGACGTAAGAATAATATAGAGTATTTAGGTGATCTAGCTTTGTTTCAACATTATTTTCAGAAATTCTTACCGTGTTAAATTAATTTGGATCCAATTACTTGTAACATTATTTTAGCAATTATAGATTATAATAGAAACAGCCAGTTCCAGCTCTGCCACTGCAGCCATGGTGAAATAGGACTTATGTCTACTACTTACGAGGATTGCTTCAGAACTTCCACTAGGTACATATTCCAGTAGCAACACCAGCTGGGTGTCCACTGGGAGAGGGGCAAAGGTGGAGAAAATTAGCAATGAGGACAACCACTGAGATTGAATGCAAGCAGGTTTGAAGGGAATGGATGAAGGGGGAAAAGCAATTGGGCCTTCATGTAATACTATTAGTGGTTTAAAATGTCCCAAGTTGCTTCATAGGAGTGTGATCAAACAGAATTTGACACCAAGCCAAGTAAACAGATATTAGCAAAAGACCAAAAGCTTAGTCAAAGAGGCAGATTTTAAGAAGTAGCTTAAAGATGGAGAGAGGGGTGGAGAGGCAGAGAGATTTAGGGAGGAAAATCCAAGTTTAGGACCTCAAGGAAAACACAAGAAGTAGGTCAGCGAGGACAGAGGTTAATAGATGAGCAGGATTCAGTTCAGGATAGCACACGGACAGCAGGGTTTTGGATGAGCTGATGTTTATGGAATGTAAAGGAAGTAAGGCCAGCCAAGAGAATATTGGGATAGTCAACTCTGGGACTATCTTCCCCAGTAAAGGCATGTCCTATTGATAACCCTGAAAACATGAACTGTACTATCGGTGTGGAGTCTTATGGAACTGACTTTTCTTTTAAAAATGAACTATAACATTTTGCAAAAGATGGCCGCTGAGGGTCATCTGACTTGATCTGTGAATTCAAAACTACCACACTGTCTTTAAAGTAGAAAAGGACACCTTCCAAACTAAAATGTGTCGCTACCCATCTCCTGGGATCTTCCAAATGGTACTTCCTAACATAAGTGGGTCGTTCTGAAGCAAAGACAATGATTGTTTCGACTCCCTTCACGGTGAATGTCAGCAAACAATAACCCAATTTGTGGCTAATCAACTTAAGCCCACCACCATATTTGGAAAAGGGGACTGTGGGAAGTCACATGGTAAGGCAGCCATGTTGGTTCCCCCCAATTTAACCATCAAGTGTTGTCTGTGGAGGGACAACAAAAATAGCAGTAGCAGAAAGGGCAGCAACACATAAGCCTTAAGAACTGGAGATTGCAAAATCATAAGGTCTCCAAGCCTGTTCCTTTTTGAATTCACCAATACAGCAAACCAACCTCCTGGAAACAAGACTACAAGTAACCAACTTCATGAGCTGCAGAAAGTCCATCTCTTCGAGAGAACCCTACAATGACTCTGATATACGACTTCAGCTATTGAATTCACTTAGAATACACTTCAGGAATGAAAACGTCTTCTTCGTCAGGTTTGCAACATGTGTTTCCCAAGACAAGTCAATCGCATGAATTTTGGACTATTCTTTTGTGTATGACTTGTAAAACCGCACCTTCTCTTTAATTGTACTTTTCTTGAGTGCATTTGTGTATGTGATTGTGTGAATGAGGACATAGCATTAGATGTTCAGGGTAAATGCATGAATAAATAATTTTCTTTATTTAAGCTATGAATAAACTTGCTGCTGGTTATTCAAATTGTCCAAACACCCAGGGGTTAAGAAATACACACATCTTCCTTTACAAAAGCATATTGATTACATACAATAGGAAAGAGAACAGGGGTTTCAGTAGTTCTCTCTCACCCTGTCCATAAGAGACTGACAAAGGAACAGATGAGAATTTCAACAGCAAAGAGGCTAAGCCAGACAATATTCAGGAGGTTGAAGTAGGTATTCTTTATGGCATAGAGGATATGGGGTCAACTCTGCTCAGGGTCATAAAGGACAGTAAACTCCCGAACAGTCTTGTACAACCTGAAATAGTGGCTTGGGAGGGGGATTGAATTGATAGTAAAAGTACGGAGCTTGGCCAGGAGTAGAGGTGATGGCTTTGATCTTCCCAAATATTTAGTTAGAAGAAATTGTACTTATTGAAGACTGCATGTCAAACAGTCTGACAGTGGAGAGCTCAAGTGAGCTGGTGGAGATGTAAAGTTGGAGGTCATCAGCAAACGTGTTGAAGCTATGCCTTTAGATGATGTCACCAAGGGACAGGATGTCTATCAATTGTGGCTTTGATTAGGGCCATTAGCAGAAAGAATGTGAGAAGAATAAGCACAGAGTTGGAAAGGAGCAAAATGATCAAGGACATTGAAGGGAAAAGGGAGGTTGAAGGTGGGCTGATCATTTGCAAGGACAGAAGGATCAAGATGTGGATTTTTTTGGAGAAGGGTGGTGATGAAATCCATTATACAAGGTACTAAGCAGTATGTGAAGAGGAGAACTGCCCACAAGATCAACTTAATCGGCTTAAAAGTTCTAAAAACTGCAAGTTGTTGTTTTCGTTTAGTGATACAGACATCAAAGGAGCAGGAGGTGGGTTTCACTAGGCAAAGTAATTACAACTGTCACAACAGCAAGAAATCATGACTGAGTGAGATCTACTTACAACTTTACCAGCTAACTCCAGACATATTGAACTGTTTAAAGACCTGTTATAAAAATACAAGAAAAGACACTGATCCAAAAATGGCTGCCATGAATCACCTGATGTCTGACCTGTAAGTTGACCACTTTTCTGGAAAATTTCTATAAGGATTGCACTGCAGACCTGCTGCATGGAATTTTACACTGGGGGCGTGGGTGGTGGGGGTAGCATTAAGGTTCAACAGGACTCTCTAGAAAGGAAGCATTCAAAATGCAAAGCGCTAGAGTTATAGTTCTATCACGACAATAGGAATGTTAACCAACCAGACACTCATCAAACATTCAAAACCCCCTGTGGAGGACAAAATAACCCCAGCTCTGGTTGATTTCTATCTTTAAATGTGTCAAAGGTTTTGGAAAAGATCAGAAAATGGGATTACTTGATCTACAACAATGACTGCAAGACATGCTAATTGAATTCCTTTCTGTGGATATACATGCAGGAGTTTTAAATCTGGATCTGCCAAGCAGAATCAGGAGGGAGGAGAAACATCACAGTCATCTAAAAACATTGTTGGAAGGGAGCCGTAAAGATCTCTCTCTCTCTCTCTCTCTCTCTGAAGCTAAAAGACTTCAACAAAGTCTAGACGTGAATTAAGTCAACTCCTGAAATCTACAAGAAATCAAATAACTTCAGATGGCTGCAATGTTCAACAATCTAAACTTCAAAGGCAAGCAAAGGAATTAGTTATTTATTCTTTTAACTTTTTATTGAACTCTAACTTCCTTACTTTTGATATCTGTTTATCCGTGTGTGTTTGTCATCACGTTTTTATTTTTCTTGGGTTTAGTAACTAATAAACTCTTTCTTTGACTTAGGAAAACCTGGTTTGATTGGCTCCTTTTTAACCAATAAATACATTTGGATTGGAAAAGGCATTTATGGGGAAAATAAATTTTAAAACCCTTGTTGCGACCAAGGGGTGCTGAATAGAAGGGGAGCCCGTTCACTCCTCCTCATCCAGTTGTAACACAATTTAAAGGAGCATCTTAGAGACAGAGAGATTTACAGCAGGAATTCCAAAGCTCAGGGCCTGTAGAGAGATGAAGACATGGCTGTTATTTTTAAAAAATTAATTCATGGGACATGGGAGTTGCTAGCCAGGCCAGTATTTATGCGCATCCCTAATTTCACTTGAGAAGGTGGTGGTGAGCTGCCTTCTCGAACTGCTACAGTCCATGTCATGCAAGTACAGCTACAGTGCTGTTAGGAAGGGAGTTCCAGGATTTTGACCCAGCCACAGTGAAGGAACGGCGATATATTTCCAAGTCAGGATGGTGTGTGGCTTGGAAGGGAACTTTCAGGTGGTGATATTCCCATGTATCTGCCGCCCTTGTCTTTCTGGATGATAGTGGTCATGGGTTTGGAAGGTGTCAAAGTAGCGTTGGTGAGTTCCTGCAGTGCATCTTGTAGATGGTACACACTGCTGCCACTGTGCATTGGTGTTGGAGGGTGTGAATGTTTGTGGATGGGGGGCCAATCAAGTGGGCTGCTTTGTCCTGGACAGTGTCAAGCTTCTTGAGTGTTATTGAAGCTGTACTCTCCCAGGCGAGTGGAGAGTATTCCATCACACTCCTGATTTGTGCCTTGTGGATGGTGGGCAGGCTTTGGGGAGTCAGGAGGTGAGTTACTTGTTGCAGGGTTCTTAGTCTCTGATCTGTTCTTGTAGCCACAGTATTTATATGGCTAGTTCAGTTCAGTTTCTGGTCAATGGTAACTCCCAGGACAGTGATAGTGGGGTGGGTGGGGGCTTCAGCAATGGTAATGCCATTGACTGTAAAGGGACGATGGTCAGCTTATCTCTAGTTGGAGATGGTGATTGCCTGGCACTTGTGTGGCGAGAATGTTACTTGCCATTTGATATCCCAAGCCTGGATATTGTCCAGGTCTTGCTGCATTTGGACATGGACTGCTTCAGTATCTAAGGAGTCAAGTATGGTGCTGGACATTGTGTAATCATCAGCGAACATCCCCACTTCTGACCTTATGACAGAAAAAAGTCATTGATAAGGCAGCTGAAGATGGTTGGGCCTAGGACACTATCCTGAGGAACTCCTGCAGTGATGTCCTGGAACTGAGGTGACTGATCTCTAACAACCTCTACCATCTTCCTTTATGCTAGGTATGACTCCAACCTGTGAAGAGCTTTCCTCTGATTCCTAGTGACTCCAGTTTTGCTAGGGCTCCTTGATGCCACACTTGGTCAAGTGCTGCCTCGATGTCAAGGGCAGTCACTTTCGCCTCGGGAGTTCAGCTCTGTTGTCCATGTTTGAACCAAGACTGTAATGAGGTCAGGAGCTGAGTGATCCTGGTGGAACCCAAACTGAGTGTCAGTGAGCACGTTATTTCTAGGCAAGTGATAGCACTATTGATGGCCCCTTCCATCACTGTACTGATGATCAAGAGTAGACTGATGGGGCATTAGTTGGCCTGGTTGGATTTGTCCTGCTTTTTGTGGATGGGACATACCTGAGCAATTTTCCACATTTCCGGGTAGATGCCAGTGTTTTAGCTGCTTGGAACAACTTGGCTAGGGGCACAGCAAGTTCTGGAGCACAAGTCTACAGTACTATTGCCGGAATATTGTCAGGGACCATAGCCTTTGCAGTATCCAGTGCCATCAGCTGTTTCTTGATATCACGTGGAGTGAATTGAATTGGCTGAAGATTGGCATCTGTGAAGCTGTGCACCTCCAGAGGCTGATGAAACATTTAAAATCGAGGATGTCCAAGAGGCCAGAATTGGAGGAGTTCAGGGGTCCTGGAGCATCGTGGGGTTGGAGAAGGTTACAGACATAATAAGGGATAAGGCCATGGAAAAATTCGTTCAGGTTCAGGTCTAAGGTCAGGAGGAGATGGGGCTGCAGGATGAGCATTTTAGTATTCATCATATGTAAATTGAATACTTCATCTTTATTCAATAGTCAGAGATTGAAGATTAACGTCATAGAGAAGCTGGAACAAAGACAAAGGCCAGCAAACAGACTTGCAGATAAAGACTATTAAGCCGAAAAATACAGGGATGGTGAGAGGCATGAGTTGGAGAGACTGGGAATGTAACATATTCCTGAATAAAATACAGCAAAATACAAGAGCTTTTCTGATTTACATCAGGGTCAACTATCACTGGCAAATGATTAGGGTCCCGAAGTGCAAAGTTTACTTTACTAGACTAGTAACCCAGAGTATGTGAGTTCAAATCCCATCATAGCAGTTTGAAAATTTAAATTTAGTTTTAAAAACTTCTGGAAATAAAAGGTGGGATCAGGAAAAATGACCATAGTTTGTCATAATATCCTAAATGGTTCATTCAGACTGGCCTATATTTGACTCCAGTCTCAAACCCATGTGTTTGTTTCTGAAGTGACCTGGCAAGCAACACAGTTGTATCAATCAACTTCAAAGCAGTGATTCAAGAAGGCAGCTCACCAATGCCTTCTTAGGGCAACCAGGGATGGGTAATAAATACAAGCCTTGCCCACATCCAAAAATGAATTTTAGAATAAAGACTGCTGTTACTTGTATAATTCTAACTTATCCCCATAGCTCTGCGAGTGTAGCATCTGGGATTTAGCGTGCCAACTCTTCATTCACATATATTTAATGAAGCTGCATGTAGAATAGTCAGGAGGATAGCAGGGAGGACACAGGCCTGATCAGATTAGGCATTGCTGCCATTACATTCCCCACAATCAGCAGATGAAAATGGCACTACACTGAAAAGTGCTCCAAAAATACCAATTAAAATTAGCAGCGTATTGTAATTGTATATTTGCAAATGTTAAGTAAGATTATATAAATGTAATCTCAAGCAAATTAAATTGTTAGTAACAATAAAATCTGATTACCATTTGGACAATCACATGTATTCACACACTGTTGGGAATGGTGTTGAGGATTTCCATTACTACAGGTTGGAATATAGGCAGGACCACACTCCTCGTATATCTGATCCCCTGGACAAGTTTTCGGTGCTGAAAATGAAAAAAAAAATGTTTATTTTATCATTTGACTACCCAATATTGGTAAGCAGTAGAATTACAAAA
Source organism: Carcharodon carcharias (assembly GCF_017639515.1). Lineage (NCBI taxonomy): Eukaryota > Metazoa > Chordata > Chondrichthyes > Lamniformes > Lamnidae > Carcharodon > Carcharodon carcharias. Next base: position 101,241,355 of record NC_054479.1, on the reverse strand, counting down.
TTCATCTCTCTTTGTTTATATGGCCTGAGGTTGAAAATAAATTAGGAGTTACTTTCACTTCTAAAAGAGTGTGGTTAAAGTTCATGTCCTGACTGCCCGCTGCAGAGCTAACTTACCACAGTCTATAGATTGCCGCCACTTTTGCCAATCTTCACCACTTGCAGCTACACACTGACGTGCTATTTCTTCAAAATTGGCACAAACACCATTAGCTTCTGTGCTTTGAAAACTGCAGGCATCTTTCTGACACATCTCCAAGTATTTATCATTAATGGTAGGGTCAGTACAATGCAGGAAAATCGTTGAGATTTCTGAACAGTTCTGAACATATAAAAGGAATCACAATGATATTTAGACGAAGACAATTCTGAATCAGACTCATTCGGTTGCATTAAATAAATAATTGAACAAGCAGCAGGAAGCTAGTCAATGCCCTGTGCAGCTCGGTTGCATAGATTTAAATAATTGAGGAGGTTCCAAATTCTTAGCTGTGCCAACTGGTGCCCAATCTCTCTGAAGTAAGCTCCTCCAGGAAACAACTAAGGGGGTTGGGGGAACTTCTTCCCAAAACTGGCACAACATTGGCAGAATGTCCACAAAACCCAACTGCAATGGTGATGGGAGACTTGAAACAATTTTTGAATTTGGGTCTTATTTGGATGCACTCTGATAGCTGAGGACACCAAGCAATTGGGTGAAAGAACAGAAAATCACTGAGAGTGGAGGAGTTGTTGGTGGTGAAATAAAGCTGATCTCAGCATGAAGATCACATGGGCCAACAGCATATACTTTGTGAAGCTAATAATTCCCTTCCAAATTAACGGAGCCTTTTGAGGAGCAGCCACTAGGTGTCCCTCTAGGACCACTGGTTCGGCTTATCACAGCATTGTACAAATAGACAGAATTTGCATGTTGCACATTCGTCTCTATTATAATTGGGGTTCTACAAATGGAAGACTGCAACAAGGCCCTATTTGAAAATAGGAAGAAATTATAACAACTGGAATTCTGCTTCAGTTAGGTCTTAGTATCAATGGAGCAGTCAAAGTTGCTACCCCACTTAATTTTCATCTGCCAGATGTCCATTTCTCAGGTGAGAAATAGGTAGCAATCAGCTGAAAACAGTCTTTTTTTTTAATCAGGGGCTTTTGGCAGTTGTAGGACCCCTTAGTAGAGTTGCAGGTCACTGCAGCCAGATGTGCGGGGGACTGTTGGGGGTCAGTAACAGGATGATGCCTCTCCATTTTGCATCCAGCAGAGCTGGCAATGGGAGACATGGAGCTCTCTGGATGCTGCTCCCTCTTGAGACATCCAAGCACAAACCATTCAAGATTGTCATTTTGGTTCGGGCTGCAGAACTAAGCTGGTGTCATATTGACATGTGCATCCATGTTTAAATCACCTTTACAGTCACATGAAGGCTACTGTACCCACTAACTTGGTGATGCAATGATTGAAATAACTGAACCATGTGGAGCTGCTTCAGGACATGCGCCGATAGAGTGCAATCCACATTTCATAGTGGCCACATGTTGTGAAGGCTACTATTCATTCCAAGGATGACCCCATTGTTAGAGAAGAAGGTGACTAAAGCTATTTCCATGATCTTTGTGAGATTTCTGGCTTCTCCTGAGATGTTCATGCTGGGAACAACGGTACTTTGTGTTCCCTGCATCAAAGGCCGAAGAGTCTCGATTGAGAAATATAGTCATGATTTGGTTCCTCCTGGAGACTTACAGCTATGAGACTTTCCTGGGTGATTCTTACTTTCCTAGTTCAGCATCATACATGGAGAGAATAGGAATTATAAGCATGGAAGGATGTTCAGCCTTAAATGCAGGGATAGTCACCAGCTGCAGGAAGGAGTGGGAGCTTGAGGTGTTCAACATTTAATACTACTTTTTTCAAATACCCAATCTCATAGAATAAACACCATTGCAAGTCATGCATTGGGGAAACAATGATATCTTGAGTCGTGACAACTGATTTTGCCATCCACAAAAAACAGAGATCAGTGTGATCAGACAGCAGAATAATCAATAAGCCTGATGTGCAATTCTCCCGCACCTAAATGATGTCAGTCTGGGATTTAATGGTGATGGGTGTATTGGCCAGTCATCATGGTCACATGTTATGTGCCTTTGCTGATGGCGCAGATGTGGAAATAAAGACTGCTCAATGTGGTGAGATCGTGTTGGAATTAATGTAACTAAAGTTCCAGGTGGGGGTACACGTTTCACCCCTGAGTGCACGTGGAACGTTGCATCATCTGAATATCCATTGAATCCATGAGACTTGGAGAAGGGATAAAGCAGAATATATTTATAAAGGTGCAAAGTATATACAAAGAGTGAACCGTGCCACCAGTGCGCATTCGATACTTTTTAATTTTTCTAACCCTCCTGCTACATCTAGGTTCAGCCCCAACATCCACAGTAGAGGGAGGCAGCTTGCTGACTGCTATGCCCTGTTGTCTGAGTTGACTTCAGCAGGCATCCTCTGGAGGTCCGAGACCTTGAGGACCCCAGCCTGCTAAAAGTCTCCTGCTCTGAAGGCGCACCTGCCTTCCTGGGCCTGACCTGCTGGAGTCGATGGGGGTCACTGACAGATGGAGCTGGAGCTTCAGGGCAACATTAGAGTGCCCTAGGTGGGTGCCCCCAGAGTGACTGGTTGGTGTTCCTCCTATCTGTGGGTTCCCAATGGCCCCTCCCTGACTCCTTGAGGAGAAGGGGCACCTGTCCTATGACCAGTTTCCCACTAAAAATTAGATTCCTCCAATAATTACTAAGATGCACTCTGACTGCTCCAGGCTCCACATTCAGGTAAGTTAAAGTCTTTGTAGTGACCTCAGCAGTCCCTTTTAAAAATTACTGGTCTGCTTCGTACTTGGGAAACTGACAACAGCACACATGGTGAATGTTGCAATTGGTTGCAATCAGATATCTGGAAGGAGCCTGAAACTGGCCCTGGATTTGCATGGAGTAAGGACCTGGCCAACTCTTTGGAAAAACAGGCACTACGTAACCCAAACTGCTGAGCAATAATTCTGTAAAGTGGTTAATTCTAATTTAATTATTGATGCTCAAACCAATAATTGCGCAATCATTTTAAATGCAAAATGTTCTTTGCTGTTGGGGAGCTGAATAATATTGTATATAGCATTATATTAAAGTTATATCAGAAACATCTGCTATGCTTACAAGGTAGCCTATACAATAAAAATTGCATTAATAACTTCAGATCTTATCTGGTTAAGTAGGTCACGTCCTTCAAAAATAGTTAAACAGAGAGATATTGGTCATAATTGCTCAAGAGAAAATGATCAAAAGTACTGTATTACATGTGTACATATAATTCCTTTGTAAACATGTACAGATAGCACAAGTTGGATATAAATAATGGTTGTTCTATTAGATCTTTTTTGTACTTGAACCATTTATTTAAGTTTTAAAGATATTAAAAATAAACAGTTACATATTACAGAAATATTACTGGTATAAACACAATACTATCCCAAAGCATGTTAGCAAACCATGTTTAACCAAGGAATTCCCAACCAAAGTGTAGTATCACACATGTAGAAATATGGCTACACAGAGAACAGTTGTTCTTCAGTGATTTCTTGGTAATTTCTATCCCTTTCTAAATAATGTTTCTTTTTGTTTCATAGGATGTGGATTTCATTGGGAAGGCCAGAATTTATTGTACATTCCTAATTGTCCTTGAAAAGATGATAGTTAACCACCTTCTTGAACCACTGCAGTCCATCTGGTGCAGGTACACTGACAGTGTTGTTAGGGAGTTCCAGGATTCTGATCCAACAAAAGTAAAGTAACGCAATATAGTTCCATGTCAAGATGGTGTATGACTTGGAGGGGAACTTGAAGGTGGTGGTGTTTTCATGCATCTGCTTCCCTTGTCCTTCTAGGTGGTAAGGTCATGGTTGTCAAAGGAGGTGCCATTAAGCTATTAATGTATATAATGCTATTGGAAATTATTTTTTTTAAATAGAGATTTAGTCTGTGGGCATGTCTGTGTGTCTTAATTGGATTAAAGCCAGCTAGTCTGGGTGTTTTGATGTATAGTAGTTTTGAGATGTAAACAGAGGTAGAGGTACATTTGCCTTTTTTGAATACAGCATTCGAGAGTGGGAGTGAAATCTTGCACCTAGCTAGGAGACACCAAGCAATTTAAGTTACTAATAAAATTGGTACTATGAAAGGGGTTTTACTATTAGAGGAGGTGGAGTTGAAAGGGCCTGAGAATTTGTACTCAAAGGGGAGTGCTGGGTATAACCTGAGAGGAGTTTGTGTGTGCAGAGCAGGGGCATATAACATCAAAGCAGCTGTAAGCTTACAACTTCTTCAAAGGAACCAAATTGAAAGGAACTTCATTTTGAACTTGTAGGGTAAAAATGCTTTGCCTAGTGTCTGGTTAAGTCTATTGGTTATTGTTGCCTTAGTGGAGACTAATTTGGGAATTTGTTAAAAGTTATGACAGTAGTAATTTGTAGCTATGTGTATGTGTTTAATACCTTGTTGTAAATTAATAAATGTCGCATTTAGTTTCATATAAAAACTTCTCGAAAACTGGTCATCTTATTCCTGAATTTAGAGCTGCAACTCAAAACATACCAATTGAAAATATAGGTTATGATAGTTGTTATGACAGTAGTCTAAAGTCTCCCTCTGGGATTTTTAAATAACAGAAGGCAAGATAAGTTGCTGCAGTGCATTTTGTATATAGTGCACACAGCTGCCACTGTGCATTGGTGGTGGAGGGAGTGAATCTTTAAGTTAGTGGATAGGGTGCTGATCAAATGGGCTGTTTCATCCTGGATAGTGTTGAGCTTCTTGAGTGTTGTTGGAGCCACAATCATCCAGGCAAATGGAGAATATTCTATCACACTGATTTTTGGCTTGTAGATGGTGGACAGGCTTTGGAGAGACAAGGATTGAATCACTCATCACAGAATTCTAATCCCCTGACCTGCTCTTATAGCCACAGTATTTTATATGACTAGTCCAGTTCAGCTTCTGGACAGTGGTAAACCCAGGATGTTGATGGTGATCTAATTATTCAATCAACTCTATAAAACTGTCCTTATAATATATTCTATTATCTTAAGTATTCTTCTGAGAATATCACTTACATTAGCTAATGAGCATGTTGTTTGCTGTGAGATTGTAGTCACACAGGGGTCCTGTGAATCACTCTGCAGAGATGAATAAATTACACCTGAAACAAACACAGTGCAATGAGAAAGTAAGCTTAACCTTTCCTACTAATTTGATTCAATTTATTAAACGTTTGTCAAACAAACGAAATATGAAAAATTATTCAGTGTGCATAAGAGGTTTAACTCATCATCATTTACATGTCCGAAAATTACAATTTTACTTACGCTCAGCATAAAATGGCTCAACTTGAATGTTAGTGGGTTGTTCAGGATTACTACAAAGGCCACATAAATCCCCAGGGTATTGAGTATCAAGAGTGATCTGACAGCAAAAAGCAATAAAGTGTTAGACATAATTCATGGAAAATTTTCAGTTTTGAAAAGCTTTATGAGATAATATGACCTCAAAGTACAAAAGAAGACATTTATCAAAATTAAAACTCACTTGTTTACAAGTATTTTAATCACCACCTCCCATCAAACCCCCCCCCACCCCCCCCTCCCCACCTGCCATGGCAGTGAGTATCAATGAGAAACATTGATACAAGTAGTACACATATCACTACTATTTCCAGCCATCCACGCATGTGTGCCGGGGTAATCTTAAACCTTGCCTCCTGCCATATAGTGTTGTATAATCTTGGAGAATAACTGAAGCATCCACATTATGTGGCAAGGGCGACTCTGTTACACATAATCAGATCAATCTACCAGCCTTAGACTATTAGCTTGAATCTTGAACTGGCAAATAAACATAAAGACAGTTTAATATACATCACAACATTTACTGAATTCTGAAATGTGTTGGCTCCAGGCTTTAATACAAGAGTTAATGTGATCCTGAAGGCTTGTTTAATTCGGTTGTTTCTGTGCCCTTTGAGCATTCCATTGGAAATTACTACACCATTTAAAATATTAAATGTTCTAACTTCACAGTTTGGTCATTGTGGTAACAACTGCAATGGAACCAATGCAACAGATACAGTACTGTTCTGAACACCAGAAATTCTCCTGTACAAATACATGCCTAGGAAATAGAGAAAATAGGGGAGAATTTTCCCATTGTTGGGCAAACCGTGTGGGAGCGGGCATGGACCCAATCACCACCCGCGATTGGGTCCACACCGCCATTTTATGTGGGCTGGCCAATTAAGGCCCGCCCAGTGTAGTACACGACCCCCGTGCATAGCGGGAGTGGGCAGGCGCCGGTAGGCTTGAAAAGGCTGCTCACAATGGCTGGGAGAAGAGCTCAGCAGAGGGGCAATGTTGGTGACGCAAGTCCGGAGGGTAGACCATTGGGGCAGGCCAGATTGGAGGGTAGGCCAGCGGGGCAGTGTGCCTCTCATTTTTCAGATGAGTGCCTAGCTGCCCTCCTGGAGGAGGTGGCAGCACAGCGGGAGGTCCTTCTTCCGAAGGACGGGAGGCAGAAGCCCCCTCATCTGACCAAACTGCGTGGGAAGAGATGGCCAAGAGTGTTAGTTCCCATGATGTGGTGTGGCGCACATGTCTCCAGTACCGCAAAAGGTTCAATGATCTCCTGCGCTCGGGAAGGGTGAGTATCATGTTGCCTCCAATCACTTAATGGAGCTGTCACCCCACCCTCACCCCCTAGCAACTCTGAGTACAGTAACGACATTGAATCCCTCAAGGCTGTATCCCTTGCTGGGTGTGACAGCAGAGATTTCCCATGCCCAGTTCACCCTGAGAGGGTTGAGCTAGGATGTGTTCTGCATCCACAGCATGTGTGACACTGACACCCAGAGTATAGAATGGGGTTGAAAGTCAGGGGTCTGCACCTAGGCAGAGTGCTGGAACTGCGAAGCATGTCGAAGTCAGGGTGCTAACATGCTGGGAGGGGAGCTTCCAGTTGGCAGGGCACCAATGCATCTGCTGGTGTTTTGCGCTCCACGTGCTTGTGCCTCCTTGCTTAGCAAAGAGACACCTTGCGGTGCCACACGTGAAGGAGGCAGTATTTGGGCAACGGGAGGGGGGGTCAGCCCTGGCTTGTTTGAGTGAGTGTGCAGCAGTTGCAAGGTGATGAAGAATTGGAGCTCTGCAATGTCCCACTCTGGCTGGGTTGGCAGGGATGCGATGGGAATTCAGGTGCAGGCTGGACAAATCAATGCTCCTCTCTCCTTTTCAGGAAAAGACTGCATACAATGCAATGGAATGAATGCAGACTGGTGGAGGGCAGGCCCAGTTGGCCATCCTAACGGCTTTCCTGCAGCAGGCCATGGATCTTGAGAGGCATCATGCTCCCAGGTCCACCGGTGGTGGTGAGGATGGGGTGCTAAGGAGAGGTATTTTGGCGAGCACTCAGGTCACCATGTGTGTCACAGAAGCCATGGCACTGCTGAATGCTCCGTGATTGGAGTTAGCAACATGGGTTTACCCTTGATTATGGAAGGATGAGCGCATAATGATCTGGGGGAGCGGTATGTAAGTTGACATTGTCTGCACTGTAACTAATCAAATGTCCTTTATCTTCCTTTCAGCATCACCAGAGCAGGGCCAGGAAGAGGAGGCAAAGGGCCCACCTCTCACCCCTGAGCAAATGCACTCTCCAGCATCACATAATCTCAGCCAGGCAGACACCAGCGCAGATACTAGCACCTCGATGGGAATTAGATCTTTGGCTAGTGTCCCAGGGGTTGGTGGTGAGGGCACTTCACACTTGCTTGAGGAACCATCAGAGACAGAGTGCCCAGTTCGCTGGCAGTCGGAGGATTGCTGGGGACCAGGTACAGGCTCGGTCGGTGGCTGATGATGTGCCTCTGGAGTCGTCTGTGAGGCAGCAAATAATGGAAGTGCAGCAGGGTATGCGGGGCGATCTGGCGGAGATACATGAGACTATGCATGGCATGGTGCCCATGCTGGAGGAGTCCATGCAAAGCATCACCATGCTTCCTCCATGGAGAGAGTGGTGACTCTCGTGGAGAAGTATCTCCAGGAGAATGATCAGGTCCTCCTGGGGTTGGGCTCGGACCAGCAAGCCCTCACAGTGGCACTGGCCACAGCTGGTCAGTGCCAGTTTGGGATTGGTTTTCGGCACCAAGTATCCCAGCTCAGTGCCCATCCATCTACCGTGAGCAGGGAGGTCTGAAGTGACCTCATGTCGGCACAGCAGTTGCCTGTTGTCTCTGTGGGCTCCTCTAAGGGCGTTCTGTATAAGGGCAGCAGCCTCTTCCGCCCCTCTGCCACTGACCATAGCATCCGATGAGGCTGCGGCAACTGGGGAGAGGCCAGCTGTGGAACTGGCCGCTCCCTCCCAGGTGGGGCCATCAAATGCTCCGCGGACCAGAGGATGTCCGCCAAGATCATCGAGGGCAACAGGACAGCACAGTGAGCAGGCTGTCTCAGATGCCAGTGCCAGCAAGGGGACAACACTGAGACATAGCACCCTTAAGCGTAAATTTAAGGCACCTTAGGTTCACCATGGGTTTCTCACTGGTGCTTTTATGTTGGCCCATAGTATTTTGTGGAAGACTTGGTGTGATGTCCCACACCATTGTTGTTTTGCTTTATGAAGTTATATTTGTTTACTCAATAAATTTGACATGTTGCCATGCCTCAGGGTGATTCCATGCTTCTGCATGTGTACGGATGTATGAGTGAGTTAGTTGACATTGAGCTTTATTGACAAGGGCCTTAGTTAATGTTAATATCCAAGCTAATTTAGCAGTCAGGTATCGAGTGTGGAGCCTGCAGCCCTGGTGTGTGTTGAAGCTCCATCTGTGGTGGGCTAGCTGAAGGTTCTGTGGATTAAAGCCTCCTGATGTCCCTGCCTCCATGGAGTATGCCCAGGTCAGCGTCTACCTGCACAGCATTCCCCTGTGTGTGCTCATCCTTGGACTCACTGCTGGACTCATTGTGCGCATCTGGGGCAACTGGGTCTACATCTTCCTCATCCACTGTATCTCCCCTTTCCAGCGCCAGATTGTGGAGAGCGCAGCATGCAACCACTATCGGTAACACGCGATCTGGGGAGTATTGGAGTGCACCCCCTGAGCAGTCCAGGCATCGGAAGCACATCTTGAGAAGACCAATCATTCCCTCCACTGCAGCCCTTGTGGAGGCGTGGCTCCTATTGTACCACTGCTCAGCCTCTGTTCTTGAATGGCGGAGAGGCGTCATGAGCCACCTTTTGAGGGGATAGACCTAGTCACCCAGCAGGCATCTGAGCTGGAGCACTGAAGAGCCCCGGCACCTGGGAGCGTCTGAGTACGTAAGCATCGTGGGAGCTGCCTGGGTACCTTGCACAGACTTGTAGAATATGCAGTTTGTGGAGTGGAAGCCCTTCCTGTTGATGAAGGAACCGGGCTCACCTGCTGGCGCCTTGATGGCCACGTGTGTGCAGTCTATTGCACCCTGGACGCGGGGGAAGCCAGTAATCACTGCGAAGCCTCTGGCTCGTTCTGTCTAACTGGCATCGTCCCAGCGGTAGTGGATGAAAGTCAATGCATGCCTGAATAGAGCGTCTGTCACCTGCTTGACACATGTGTGGAGAGCTGATTGGGAGATTCTGCAGAGATCACCCACCAAGCCCTGGAAAGAGCTGGAGGCATAGAATTTGAGGGCAGCTGTGACCTTCAGAGCCACTGGCATGGGGTGTCCACCCACACTTTGCAGAGATCTCAGGGTCAATCATCTGATAGATGGAGGTGACTGTCTCCCTTGAGACACAAAGCCTCCTTCGGCACTGGACCTCAGACATACTGAGGTAGCTGCTTCACCGCTTGTAAACCCTGGCAGCAGGATGTTGGCATTTTCTGCGGCCCCTTCCACTTTGCACCTCCTGTTGGCCCTGCGCCCCTTATGCCTGCGCCTCTCCTCCAAAAGGTGGCTCCCCTGGAGGCTGAATGTGGATTCCTGGCCTGCTCCCCTTTCTGGCCTTCCCTTCCTCCTCAGAGGAGGTGCCTCCAGCGGAGAGCACAACTCCCATTCCCAGGTTCAGAGAAGGCTTCCTGAAAGCTGCAGGCCTCAGAAATGATCTTTACTGCAGAATCCTGACTAAGGCTTTTACTCCTGTCCTAGTAGCTGGTATGGGTTTTGAAGTCTTCCTGCTCACACAGGCAAGTGTAAGTTACTTTCCCACCTAAATACCTCAAACAACACATTCGCGACCCCACTCACCCCTCTTATCTCGCCTGTGGATGAGGTTTATACAGATGTCTCCTACCCACCTGTCCATTGCACCTGTGAGACATCCTGAAGATCGCACAGGCTGCGAAAAATCGAAATCAATTGCTGCCTCAAGGCCTTAACTGGCCCATTAATTGATGGTGGGCGCGCATCCGAACTTTTCGCGCCCACCTTCCCAAATATTACAATGTCGTGTGATGACGTTGCCCCCGCACGCCAACAGGAAAATTCTGGCCATAAAAATGATCTTTTAAAACCACTCATTGCATTGTATTATTCATTTTTCTCTTCGTGATTATTGTTTCTTATTTCTCTAGCTGCACACTATGCAATTATCTTTGATGCCAAATAATTTGCAGTACAACTAACTAAAAGGAAACAAAAATGTATTATGGCATTAATGAATTACTTCAGGAATGAAATATCATTCTTTACATAAAATATGCAGTTTTTGATTTTTACTTCTGCCTGTAGAATCAGGTTTCTCATTGTAATTTGGGTGCAACACAGCTGGAAAATAAATGCTGCTAAAAACTGCCAAAACATACATGGACTACAGCAGTACCATCCAGCCAATGTTTTATGGATGGGCCAAACCTGACTCATATGTTGGACAATGTACAAATGTCATTCTGCCAATGTTGTAAAGCAACGTATAATTAATCCAGTACAAGGTCGCTATGTAGCAAAGCCTCAAATGCATTTACAAGGAACGCCTTAATGATTTTTCTCTTTGTAGCACACAGATATCTCTTCACCCAAAGCGCGTTGTTTACTTATGCTCTGCTTTGGGAGGAAGACAAACGGCAAGAGGGATGGAAAACCAGAAACCAATCTCTGTCTTTCCAACAGCCAAAGCAAGATCAGAATTAGGAAAGGAGACAGTAAGAATCATAATTGTCCTGGTGACCTCATGGCTGCTGTTATGCCATTGGTGAGCATAATTATTCTCTTTTCTTCTCAGTCTTCAAAAATCAAAAAGGAAACAATTTACATTATTGATCACAAATGCAACCAAATCCAATGGCCAGAGTGAAGAAATTTCTCCTCATCTCTATCCTAAATGGCCAACACCTTACCTGAGACTGTCTCCCCTAGTTCTAGACTCGCCAGACATGGGAAACAGTTCTGCACATCCACCCTGAGAATATTACATGTTTCAATGAGATCACCTCTCATTATTCTTAACCCCAGAGAACATAAACCCATTCTACTCAATCTCTCCTCCAGGAGAGGAGAGGAGGGGAGATGAGATGGTTCAGGTACAGTCAAAGCACATTGCCTATGAAGAGGAAAGGACGGATTAACAAATCCAGCACTCACTGGATGACTAAAGGGATCAAGAGTAAGTTGAAGCAGTAAAAGGGTGTGAATGACAGTTGTCAGGTTGATAATACAAGTGAGAACCAGACTGAATATAGAAAGTTCAGAGGGAAAGTGAAAAAATAAGAGAAGCAAAGAAAGAGTCTAAATATTTCTATAGGCATATAAATAGCAAAAAAGTAGTTAAAGGAGGTGTGGGACCAATGAGGGGATTTATGCGTGGAGGCAGGGGCATGGCTGAGGTAATAAATGAGTACTTTGCATTTGTCTTTACCAAGGGAGAAGATGCTTTCAAAGTCATAGTGAAAGCATAACTTCACTAAGATGGGCTAAAAATTATAAAGAAGAGGTTTTAGAAAGCTGCCTATACTTATAGTTGATAAGCCACCATGACCAGATGTGATGCATCTGAGGATGCTGAGAGAACTAAGGGTGGAAACTGTGAAGGCACTGGTCATAATCTTCAAATCCTCCTTAGAAACAAGGGTAGTGATGGACAACTGGAGAATTGCAAATGTTACATCTCCGTTCAGAAGACTTTGCAAGGATAAACCCAACGATATAGGCCAGTCAGTTTAACCTCAATGGTGAGAAAGCTTTTAGAAACCAGAATCCAGAATTAAATGAATAATCACTTGGACAAATGTGCATTAATTAATGCAAACCAGCATGGATTTGTTAAACACAAATTGTGTTTAACTATCTTGATTGAGTTTTTTGATAAGGTAACAGAGAGGGTTGTTAGGGATAATACGGTTGGGGTGTAGATGCACTTCCAAAAGGCTTTTGATAAAGTGCCACAATATAGGTTTGTCAGCAAAGTTAGAGCCCATGGAATAAGGGGATGGTGCAATATGGATATAAAGTTGGCTGAGTGACAGGAAACAGAGTAATACTGAATGGTTATTTTGCAGACTGGACATAGGTACACAGTGGCATCCCCCAAGGGTCAGTACTAAGACTGAAAAGAGAAAATGCTGAAAAAATCTAGCAGGTCTGGCAGCAATTGTGGAGTTAACATTTCGAGTTCATTTGAGTCTTCAAGACATGACTCTTGGATGAGTCATATTGGACTTGGAACATTAACTCTGTTTCTCTCTCCACAGATGATGCCAGGCCTGCTGAGATTTTCTAGCACTTTCTGTTTTTATTTCAGATCTCCACCATCCACAGTATTTTGATTTTAGGTTTGTAATAGGACCATTGCTTTTCTTGATTTATGTTAATGATCTAGACTTCACAATTTCAAAATTTGTAGATGACACAAAACTTGGAAATGTTGTGAAATGTAAGGAGGATAGAGATGGATTTCAAGAGAACATAGGCTGGTAGGTTGGGCAGACACATAATGAAATGTAATGCTGAGAAGTGTGAAGCAATACATTTTGGTAGGAAGGATTATGGGAGGTAATATAAAATAAAGGATACAATCCTAAAGCAGGTGCAGGAGCAAAGGAACGTGGGGGTAATGTACACCAATTGTTGAAGCTGGCAAAGCAGATTGAGAGAGTGGCTATTAAGGCACACAGGATCCTAGGCATTGAAAGTAGGGGCTTAGAGTACACAGCAAGAAAGTTATTGTGAATATTTATCAAACACTGGTTCGGACTCAACACGAGTATTGTGTCCAATTCTAGGTACCGCCCTTTAGGAAGGATGTGAAGGCATTAGAGAGAGTGCAGAAAAGATTTACAAGAATAGTTCCAGGGATTAGGGACTTCAGTTACTTTGATAGATTGGAGAAGCTGGGGTTGTTCTTAGAGAAAAGAAGGTTGTGATGGGATTTGTTAGAGATTTTCAAAATCATGAGGGGTCTGGACAGAGTAAATGTCGAGAAACTGTTGCCATTGGTTAGGATCTGGGAATGCCTATGCCGGAGGGTGTGTCGGAGGTGGATTCAATTGTGTTTCAAAAGGGAATTGGATAATTATCTGAAGAGAAAAACATTATAGGGCTGAAGGGAAAATGTGGAGAAGTAGGACTAGCTATTTGCTCTTGCAGAGAGCTGGCACAAACAAGATGGGAAAAATGGCTTCCTTCTGTCCTGTAACCTATGGTTCATAGGACAGACAATGAGCCATCATTACACCCCATCTAATGCAAGTATAACTTTCCTTAGGTACAGAGACTAGATCTATGCACAGTACTCCAGTATAGTCTCATCAAAGCCCTGTACAGTTGCAACAAGTCTTCCTTACTCTTGTAATCTAAACCCATTGCAATAAAGGCCAACATACTACTTGCTTTCAAAATTGGTTGCTGTACTTTCTGCATTTTGTGTACAAGGACATTCAAGTCTCCCTAATCACCATTATTTAATTGTTCCTCACCACTTGAAAAAATGTTCATTTTTCTATTCTTCCTACCAAAGAGACTGACTGCACATTTCCCCATGTTTTACTTACCACCTTCTTCCCCACTCACTTAATCTATCTATATCCCTTTGTAGGCACTTTGGGAGAATTTTGCCCTAAAATAATTAATGGCCAGAAATTTTCGTCAGAAAGGCATGCGCCCGCTCTGAATGATCATAAAATGACGCGTGATGACGTCGGGCAAACAATATTTCAGTCAGTGGGCACGCGTGGGAGTCGATAGCGTGTCCACTGACAATTAAGCTGCCTACTAAGGCTATTAAAGTACCAATTAAATTTAATTTTCTGCTGCCCGTCCAACCTTATATTTGGTGGCAGGCAAAAAGGCCAAGCAGCCTTTGAACTTTTTAGGAACCTCATCCACGGGCACATTTTAAAATTCTTTATTTTTTATTTTCATAAATCTTCAACTCCTTGAGGCAGCTCTGTGCCTCAGGGAGCTTTTCCTGAGCACATGTGCGTGCATGCGCAAAGTTCCCTTCTCACCTTTCTCTCACGCAGACAGGCAGCGCTGAGCACTGCAGCACACGTTTCACACTGAGCAGGCCTTAATTGGCAACCTTGACAAATCCTGAATGATAGGTGCATCATTATTCTATTTCAGAATGTCAAACAGTTTCTATCATACTTTGGGATTTCTCATCATATTGTCACTGAACTATCTTGGTATGATTTATAATAAAATGTTATATTGTTGTTAAAATGTTCTCACAGACAGATAACTTGAAGGCAATGTGACAAAAGGAGGAGAGGCCTGTGAATGAACACACCCTGAAATGAACCAGCCATATTATTTTTAACAGTTTGCGACCATAGCTGGATTGTTGTCATATTCCAAACACTATCATTGTTATAATTCCCAACATTATAATGCAGGAGATGCATAAACAGCATAAAGTTGATTGGTTGTGTCAATCAGAGGGGCTTTGAGGGAGCAGCAGGAGGAAGCTGATCGGGAGTGGTGGAGGGTGTCAATCAGGTAGGCTGTTCGGACCTATTGTTCCAGATTGTCAAGAAAACGGTTTTAAAGGCTGGTTCATTACCTTTCCAGTTGATGGAAACATATGAATAGATCTGAATGAATGAATAATTTCCAGTTTTTGCTCAATATATATGAGTGAAGAAGCAAGCTAGTTCTGTTGTAATATTCTATTATCCTTAGTGATTATGGATTTTCTGACACCTTGGACAGAATATAAAAAACAGCAAAGAATGACTAAAAGATTAATAAGGAGGGAAAAATTAGAGTACAAGAGAAAGTCAGCTAGAAATATGAAGATAGATAGTAAGAGTTTCTATCGCTATTTTAAAAAAAGTTAACAAAGTGAGTGTTGTTCCTGGAGAAAGTGAGTCTGGGGAGTTAATAATGGAAAATAAGGAGATGGGAGATGAATTGAACAGGTATTTTACATCGGTCTTCACTATAGAGGATACAAGTAATATCCCAGAAATGGCTGTAAGTCAGGAATTGGAAGGGAGGGAGGAACTAAAAAAAAAATTACTATCAGCAGGGAAGTGGTACTGAGAAAATTGTTGGAACTGTGGGTTGACAAGGCCCCTGGTCCTGACGGATTACATCCTAGGGTCTTAAAAGAAGTGGCTAGTGAAATAGTTGATGCATTGGTTTTAATTTTCCAAAGCTCCATAGATTCAGGAAAGGTTCCATGAGATTGGAAAATAGCTAATGTAACACTTTGATTCAAAAAGGGAGGGAGACAGAAAGCAGGTAACTATAGGCCAATTAGCTTATGTCTGTCATAGGCAAATATTAGAAGGTATTATTAAAGATGTTATAACAGGGCACTTAGATAAATTCAAGGTAATCAGGCAGAGTCAACATGCTTTTGTGAAAGGGAAATTATGTTTAATCCATTTACTGGAGTTCTTTGAAGAAGTAACAGGTGCTGTGGATAAAGGAGATCCAGTAGATGTATTATCCTTAGATTTTCAGAAGGCATTTGATAAGGTGCCTCATCAAAGGTTATTGCAGAAAATAAAACCTCATGGTGTAGAGGGTAACACATTGGCATGGATAAAAGATTGGCTGGCTAACAGGAAACAGAGAGTAAGCATTTTCTGGTTGGCAGGATGTAACAAGTGGTGTGCCACAGGTATCAATGCTGAGGCCTCAACTCTTTACAATCTATATAAATGATTTGGATGAAGGGACCAAATGTATGGTTGCTAAATTTGCTGACAACACAAAGATAGGTAGGAAAGTAATTTGTGAAGAGCACATAAGGAGGCTACAAAAGGATACAAAAATATTAGGTGAGTGGGCAAAGATCTGGCAAATGGAGTGTAATGTGGGAAAATGTGAAATTGTCCACTTTGGCAGGATGAATGATAAAGAAGCATGTTATCTAAATAGTGAGAGATTGTAGAGCTGAGATGCAGAGGGATCTGGGTGTCCTAGTGCATGAATCGCAAAAGGTTAGTATACAGGTGCAGCAAGTAATTAACAAATGTTATCATTTACTGCAAGGGAAATTGAATACAAAAGTAGGAGGGTTATGTTTAATTTTACAGGACCACATCTGCAGTACTGTGTACAGTATTCCTCTCTTTAAGGAAAGATGTAATTGCATTGGAAGCAGCTCAGAGAAGGTTTACTAGAATAATACCTGAAATGGCAGGTTGTCTTATGAGGAAAGGCTGGGCAGGCTAGGCTTGTATCCTCTCAAGTATAGAAGAGGAAGAGGTGACTTGATTGAAACATATAAGATCCTGAGGGGCCTTAACAGGATCTTGGAAAGGATATTTCCTCTTGTGAGAAAATCTAGAACTAAGGGGTCACTGTTTAAAAATAAGGGGTCGCCCACTTAAGACAGGGATGAGGAAAATTCTTTTCTCTCAGAGGGTTGTGAGACTTGGAATTCTCTTCCTCAAAAGGTGATGGAAGCTGTGGCTTTCAATATCTTTAAGGCAGAAGTAGATTAATTCTTGATAAGCAAGTGGGTGAAAGATTATCAGGGATAGGCTGGAATGTGAAGTTGAGATTAAAATTAGATCAGCCATGATCTTATTGAATGGCAGAGCAGGCTTGAGGGGCCGAGTGGCCTACTCCTGCTCCTAACTCATAAGTTCGTATGAACACCCAAACTGATATATAATCAGAGAAAGAGGCAAAAATCAGAATCAAGTTCCTGATTTTCAGTGGACCACACAGTTGACAAAACCTGAGCAGTGGTACAGATTTAGACAGTAGACAACTCTTTTCTGCATTCCAGTTTGGAATGGACATAAAACTGACTCAACCCAACAGTAGCATGTTTGAAACTATCTTACCGACAGTGCATCTTTTAAGTTCCAGAGTAGAGATATGGTGTGTTTCCTGTTTGAAAACTGTACATAAATTCCAAATGGCTGAATACTGATTACTTTATCATCATATGGCACTGTGACACTATGAAACAAAGGTAGTAACAAAACAAAATAAGTTCTGCTCTGTGAACACTGTGAAAATGTTTCTGAAAACTTCTTCTATGACATATAAAGGAATTAACACTTAAAACAAAGTTCACTTATTAACTAGCTTACAGAAAGTGGTAACACGCTCACCTCTGAGTCAGAAGGTTTTGGGTTCAAGTCCCATTCCAGAAACTTGAAAACAAAATCTAAGCTAGCATTCCAGAACCATGTTGAAGAAGTAGTGCACTGTCAGAGGTGCCATCTTTCAGACGAGATGTTGAAATGAGACCACGTCTGTCTCAAATATGGACATAAAAGATTTTGATCAAGCTGGGCAGGATGCCTATTACAGGAAAAGGCCTACCTGCCACTGTCATGGCTCTTGAAACCCAATCTGCACCCAAAAACCCCAGCCAAAAGTCAGTACATTGATAACTCATGGGACCACGAAGGCAGTAATAGAGTAAGATACTGGTGTGCTGAAACAGAGGTTCAGATACCTAGACAAATCTAAGGGTTTTTTTCAATACTGAGCCCATTCATAATTCCCAGTCATAAGTTTGTTCTATGTTTTGCATAAATTTGCCTTGCAATGGAGCCAGGAGATTATGCCAGCAGCAGCTTCAGGCAAGTGACCATCAGAGGAACAAAAGCCTAATGAGGATTCATCAAAATTGGCCAGGCCTCCTGGCATATGATTGGGCCACCAATTGATCAGCTCTACATATACCTTTATGTTACTGTATTCTTTCTATGATCATCAATGTATTTATGCCACTGAGCAGGATTGGATTTCCATTTCAAATAGGTGTTCATCATCCTGAATGCCATGTGCAGGAAAATGGTGTGCAGCACTGACACACCCACAGATGAATATTAAAATTAAGCACCCAACCCAATAGAGGAAGGCACTTCACCTTACCACTGTTCTTGCCAACCCATAATCCATTGAAACACTAACTCAGTATATTTCTGGCAAGATAAAATTTCAACTAAATTTGTACATGTAGCCAACATGACACTGCCCAAAAATCAATCTTTGTCTTTTTTATATGTCACTGGCATGGTACTGTGAGGAGGAAAGCCAAGGCTGGACTGTGTTGCTGTCTTGAGATGGGAGCCTCAGGTGGGTCACCCTCCAGCCGTACCACCTGGCCTTTCATCAATGTCCTAATTGATAAGCAGCATGGTTGAAATAATGGCTGCTATCGGAAGCTAAAAGCCCTAAAATGTAAGAGCCTTCATTCCGGATCCCACAGCCTGGAGGCCAGTATGGCCAGTACTGTCTATTCTGACACCTCCCCCACCCAACAGCCCCCCTACAGCCCCCACCCCCACACATACTTCCATCAGAGCAGCAGCCTGTACTTCTGTGGAAGTGGAGGCACTGAATGACTCTTAGTCAGGAGGCTGCTGCAGATACTGTTGTGCCTATTGAATTTCCCGCAGCACGTGTCAGCAGTTCTGTGGGTGTAAGAGCTGGCACTTAGCGGAAACTGATGGCACAAGAGAAAAATTTTGCAAGTTTCATCCAATGGATGCCCAACAGTAAGTCTTTCTTCTATTTTATTTTACTGAAGACATTGTGACCTCTTCTACAATGTCTCTGTACCATGCCTTCTCTAGCTGCATCTGCTAAAGTTCTCCTATGCCACAGGTTCTTTAAAATGGCACAATAAAACTCAAGAGACATCAAGTCAAGTTGATTGACGTCGACTCGCTAAGCCTTTTCCTTGCTGCTTCTCTTGCCTGGTGTTGCAATCTTCAGTGAAAACTGTTTTTCAAAAGGTTGTACCTAATTTACAAGCAAACCTGTAAATTATACCCATATTGCATGGACTTCACACTAATGACTCCTCCAATGCATATGCAATTGAGCTAATTCATAAAACTCTGGTGCAAACAGCTTGACAAACAAGGGTTGGAGCAATCCATCTCATATTGACGCAAGTGTGTTGTAGTTGATCATGTGGAGTTTCAGGGTCATAATTTGACCTTTGAAATCACATCTCAAAAAAAAAACAAAATTGATCAAAGCAGAACTTACACTTTATCCTTAATCTTAATTATCCCTTCTTCTATAATAATCATGGCACCTTCTATTTGTAAGAAAATATGTTTCAATTGGCCAGATGTTCCTCGGCGAATCTTTATGTTCAAGCTCCTCGTATCTTTGCAAATGGAAGTCAAAGTGAAATAGCAAGTTGAGACAACATGGTAGAAATGATCGTCAAATGTCCTGACTGCTCCCTTTCCCCATGTTGCACACACATCTGAAAGAAAAGCATTTAATAACAAGATAAAACAAAACTAAAACAACAAAAATTTGTCATTCAGTGTGACATAGGATAACAAAAAGTGTACTTAGATATTCCAACATATCAATGAGAGAACAAATATATACTCACTGGAACTGTTATTTGATACCAAAGCACTTACTACATTGTCCGGGTTCGGTTTAGAGATCCATTCTAGTACAAAAGTATTAAATTAGGGTTAGAAATAATGGAGGTATAACATGTTTTAATATTAAAACTAATATTCCTAACTTCCCACAGATACCATTTCTTTTGAAGTGGCAGTCACATTGTATTTTTTACCCCTGCATCTTGTAGATTTGCATATTAATCAAGATGAGGATTGATTCTGACCAACAGTGTACACCAAAGCACACCATCTTTTAATTTGTTCTCTGTCTTTCTGCTAATTCTACTGAGTAACTAATTTACCCACTTTTCCTTTCCTTGTACGCCCAGCATCAGGATTACTCACTCAGAGATTTGTCTTACAAGTCTTTTGACTGGGCAATTTGATGTAACTTGCACCATAAAAGAAAATTCCATACCCCTCCCCCAACGCCGCCAACCCCCACCCCACCAAACCCACACCCATTGGACCAATAAGACACTATCTATTTTCCATACCATTCATTCTTATACCCATTCTGATAATTTAGTGAGAGTGTTTACAAAATCATGTACCCTGGGATCTAGAATTCGAACTATCTAAACATCTTATTAAGGGCGCTTTTACCCCATCGGTAAGACAAGGAGGGTGAATTTTCACACAATAAGTTAGGCTTGTGAAAAGCATTTTGCAGTCACTGCTGGTCTAATGAGGTATTTGCACAAGGTTTCCTCAGTCTGCTCCTTTGAAAACCCACAGTAGTTATCGTTGTAGATCCTGTCTAAAATTGGTGTAATTAGTTGGATTGCAGATCTTAGAGGCCCTGCGGGAAAAGGAGAGGGTGGATCCTGTGATATGGTTCCTAAGCAGACTATCAAAGTCATTTGGCAGAATGCCTCATCGCCAGAACTTTCCAACAAGCACCAAGATGTAGCTTCGCTGGTGGTGAGAAAGGCACTCCCCATCGGATCCTTCCAACATGCCAGGAGTCTCACCCCCTCTGCACATTGCCCTTGAGGTGGCTGTGGTGGGGATGAGACTGTTGTTCACCTCCTTGTGGATTATGCCTTTGCAAAGAAGGTCTGGAGAGAGATGCAGTGGTGTCTGTCGAGGTTCATCCCAAGCAGTTCTGTGACACAGGACTCTACGGGCTGTTCCCAGGGACACACACCGAGACAAACATCAACTGCAGCTGGAGGATCATCAACTCGGTGAAAGACGCTCTTTGGTCTGCCCGAAACTTGTTGGTCTTCCAGCACAAAGAGCTGTCCCCAACCGAGTTTGCAGACTGGCACATTCCAAGGGCCAGAACTATATGCTGTGGGACGCACTAAAGCTTGGGGCAGCTGCCGCAAAGGTGCAATGGGGAAAGGTTGCTCTCTAATACCTTTCTGTCACAGTGCACCGAGGGACTGGGAACTGTTGAGAGCCCCTCGGGCTGTACAGCTCAAAATGAATGTATGCATTGAATATTAATTGTATTATAATTGTATTGAAGCACCTCAGAGTGCAATAAGATGCATGTTGATAACTCCAATACCTTTGTCTGATTGTCTGCATTGACCATATTGAAATTATTGTAATATTCATTGATTGTATTGATGCACCTTGTGATACATGTGTAAAAGTTGAATCTGATTGTACTTTTGTGATGGTGATTTTGAAATGTTCTTCCAGATATTTTATGAATAAAGTATATTTTTCAAACAAAAAATAGTTGGATTGCAGGGAAACTGGAGTTTAGTCTTTGAAAAGATAGTTCTCAGATAAGTGTAAGGAGCTGTACTTAGTTCATTCACTTGATTCTGAGATAACTACACTGAACACGTCATCAATCTTTTAATCATACTTTTCAACAATACCTACAGTAAAACTCTCTGTAGTAAGCAACCAAACAAGAGAGCACAATATGGCACCAGAGCACAGAAGAAGAATGCAGAGCTTTTTGGATTCTAACTTCCAAGATGGCACAGACTCTTTGGTGCCCATATCAGCAAACATGCTAGGAATGCCTCTCTTGTCACCTGAAGGGAGCTGGCACTGGCACTGAATGTCAACTCACTCACTGCAGGGCTACACACCAGTGCCACAAGCAGTTCAATGGTATCACCTGGGTACAAAATGCAACACTCCAGCTTTTCTTCCTTGCAAACATTTCACCTTCTTTACATGACACTGTGTCATTTGACAAAGTGTCATTTGTCAATGTGAAAAATTAACCCTTCACAATGCAGTTATGGAGTCTTTAACTTGTTACTTTGTATTATGGCTACCCAATTTCCCTTTTGGCAATTACCTATCGTGCATAACCCAAAACCCTTTCCAACGCTATAGAAAGGCTTGTTATCCTCACATCTCTACTCCGGCACTCCCTTGCCACTGGTCAACTATTAACCCTTCCCTCATTTACTCTGTCTACTTGGAGGAGAAAATTACAGGGGCAGGCCACTGATGGGGGTTAGTGGTTGTGGGTGCATCACCACCTTTTGTTGTAGGGTGTTGGTTAGTAGGTCTTAATGAAGTCTTTGTCATCTTAAGTAGGTTAATTGTAAGTGTTTATTAACTACAAGAACTATGTACAAATACACAGTAAAGGAGGTACTGGGCTTGTAACCCCAAGATCAAGAGTTCAAATCTCACAATGGCAAACTATGAAACTCTTTCGAGTACAAACACATTTCCATCTGTTTTTATTCAGATGAAGTTACATTGTTTCATAGCTTGCCAATGTGAGATTTGAACTCTTGATCTTGGGGTTACAAGCCCAGTACCATAACCACTTGGCTATTTAACTTCATCTGAAACAGATGGAAACGTGTTTGTACTCGAAAGAGTTACGGGCTTGCTGATAATTCGGCTTGGCCTAAATAGCCAAGTGGTTATGGTACTGGGTTTGTAACCCCAAGATCAAGAGTTCAAAACTCACAATAGCAAACTATGAAACAATATAACCTCATCTGAAACAGATGGAAATGGGTTTGTACTCAAAAGAGTTACACAGTAAAGGATTCAAGCTAAGAGCTGTCTCTGTGCTGGCTAGTACACACAGCTCTGTCCAACACTGACTGACACCTAGGTGTGGGTCATGTGTTCTCTAACATGACTGTGTGGATGGTACTGTACTCAGTTCTACATTAACCCTATATGTGCCAGAGCCTTATACTATACCTCCTCCAAATCTTTATCCACAATATATCATGTGATTATAGTTTACCCCATATATTTAAATTGTTATTACTACTTTATTACTATCCCATCTACCCCCATTCAAGTTCTTGAGTTCAAAGGTTCAGGTGGTCTGGAGGCAGATCACAGGGAAGGCAAAAGAGTATAGGGGAATTCAGAGAGGAATTAAATGCCAGAAAATGGATGAAAATGGTGTGTCACATTATACTGGAATTACCTGAACCTACTTTACTAAGGCTTCTTTAACCCTATCAATAGAGCAACTCATTTTCCGCTCAACTATTACACCAAAAATAGCATCAAAACTCAACTTCTTATCTCAGCAATGGCCCATAATTTCAAGATTCAAAGAATCTTAAAGCACAGAAGGAGGCCATTCAACTGTCATGCCTGGGTCAACTCTTTGAAAGAGCTATCCAATTTAGTACCATACTCCACCTTTTTCTCCATAACCCTGCAAATAAGTTCCTATGGAACTGATACTGCCACACTTTCAGGTAGTATGTTTGGATCTTAACAGTCTGAGGGGGCATATGACCTATATCTGCTCCTATTTCTTATGTTCTTAACGTTCTGCTTGAAGAAATTTTTCATTTCATCTCTAATTAATTTGCCATTTTTTAAAAATCCGTGATCTGTGGTCACTGACCCACTTATCAGAGGAAATAGTTTCTCCCTTCTTTCTCCATCAAAATCCCTCATGATTTTGGACATCTGTGTTAGGCCTCCCTTTAACTTTCTCTGCTCTACAGAGAACAATCCTAGTTTCTCCAATCTCTTCGCATAACTGAACTCCCACATCATTGGCATCATTACTGTAATTAAACTCTAACCCTCTTAAAGGCATTAACATCCTTCCTAAAGTGTCGTTCCCAGAACTGTACATGAAATTCCAGCTGAGGCACAAACAGAGATTTTAATGATGTAGCATTATTTCCATGTTTTTGTACTCAATTCCTCTATTTATAAAGTCAAATATCCATATGCTTTCTTAACTGCCTTCTCAACTTTCAAATATCTGTAAGTATCCACCCCAGGACCCTCTGTTGTTGCAGCCTCTCAAAACGGT
The DNA here is from genome assembly GCF_017639515.1 of Carcharodon carcharias. Lineage (NCBI taxonomy): Eukaryota > Metazoa > Chordata > Chondrichthyes > Lamniformes > Lamnidae > Carcharodon > Carcharodon carcharias. Next base: position 101,217,264 of record NC_054479.1, on the reverse strand, counting down.
ACCATTTAGAATATACAGACACTTTGGGCAACATTTCCTCCCATCGGGGAGGATGTGCGGGAGCGGGCATGAATGGGTGGGTTGGGGGAGCGCCGCCATTTTACGTGGGCGGGCCAATTGAGGCCCACCCAGCACGACACCTGCCAGGAAGAGCTATGCGGGCTGGGGGGTGGGGGAGGATTCCCTGAGCTGGGAATGCGCTCTTTCGAGCACGTGCGTGAAAGAGCACACAGATCTCCCTGAGGCAAAGTGCTGCCTTAGGGAGATCGGCTCTGGTTTGCAAATTTCAAAAAGGAAGGAGAAAAAAATTATTGACATGTCCACTCATGTGCCACTGTCACATGAGCTGGGACATGTCAATTTCTTTTATATAAACATTTTATAAAAATTTTAATACCCTCATGAAACATCATTCTACCCGTGGATGAGGTTTCATGCTTTTTCAGAAGCCCGCCTGGGCTCACGGCCTGCTCGCCGACCTTAGGGTTGGACAGGCAGGTCCATTAATCACAGAATTACCTGGAAAAACTCAGCAGGTCTGGCAGCATCGGCGGAGAAGAAAAGATTTGACGTTTCGAGTCCTCATGACTCTCCGACAGAACTTGCGTTCGAGTCCAAGATCACTTCACACTTATCTGCATTAAGTTGGACTTGCCACATGTCTGTCTGTTCATCAATTTGTCTACATCCTCGTGAAGTCTGCTAATACCATTTCACTATTTACTACCTTATCAAGTTTTGTATTGCCCGTAAGCTTTGAAATTGTACTCCCTGTGCCCAAGTCCAGGTCATTTATTTATACTGTATATTGCAGCATATAAGTTGACCTTTGGATCGGGGTTGACTTCTAGTTTGACTTAGTACGTCACTCTCAACTAAATATAAAATTCTTTCTACTGATGATCATTCTTCCCCAGAGGATCCCTTACCATGAGGTTACTAATTAATCTTGTTTCATTACACAAGACAGGATCTAAAGTAATCTGTTCCCTTGTTGGTTCCACAATGTATTGTTCTAGGAAATTGTCTCAAATACATTTCATGAGCTTGTCCTCCAAAATATTTTGCCAATTTGGTTTGCATGGTCTATATGAAGATTAAAGGCCCCCATGATTATTACATTCCTTTTGTCAGAAGTTTCTCTTATTCCTTGATTACAACTCTGTCTGAAAGTACAGATATTGTTCAGAGACCTATAAATTGCTTCCACCACTCTCTGTCCTTTGTTATTTCTTATTTCCACCCATACTGATTCTACTTCCTAATTTTCCAAGATCCTTACATTACCCTTTATTATAAGGGCTACCGCTCCTTCTCTTCTATTTTGTCTGGCTTTTCAAAAGTACCCTGGAGTTGTTAGTTCACCAACATTAGTCACCGGGCAACAATGTTTCTGTAATAGCTATTAGATCAACCTATCTATCTCTGTTTGTGCCATTATTTTGTTTATCTTATTAATGCTTTCTGAATTCAGATAAAGTGTTTTTAATTTTACCTGATAATTTTTTACTGATTTGACCTGAATCACTGATGCACTGTTGCAGTTAAACTCTATGGGCGGAATTTTCTGTGCCGCATTTCCCAACACTGCACATCAGGAACCTCATTGTCATACATCAGCATATCATAATCAGGCCAGCCCGCCGGAATCATCCACACCCCCCGCCACTGGATCAACCATCCACGTTGGCAGGAAAGCATGCCGACGTGCTTCACAAAAGCAAATAAGCGACGTGCACTTGGCAGCCTGCATTTGAGGGGAACTCAGAGGTGTCTACACAGTAACATTGTGCTGTGCTCACCAGGGTGGCCTTGGGTTTCAAGCTTCAGGGGCGCTGGAGGGTTGGGGTTAAGGGCAGCCCTGCCATTGAGGCAAATTGTTGGTGGGGGGGGGAAAGAGCCTGCCATTGTATGTAAGGCACAGCATTCGGGATGGGGGTGTAGGTTGGGCGAGAGAAGTGGCATTAGGGAACCCTGTATAAAGTGGCCATTCCTCGGCAACTCAGACAGTTCAAGGGCAGACACATTGAAATGATTGGAATTGGGCTTCTAGTTTATTTGCTCACTCAAGCAACACAGAGGCATCAAAGTGCCACCAAGTGCTCCAAAGCTTTTCACCCCTGCCCTATCTCCCAAACCCCATCTCTCCAGCACAGACTGCAAAGTCATGAGCATTTTAGTGGATGGCAGAACATTTGGGAGGCTGCACACGTTGTACAATCTCCTTGTTAAAGCTGGCCATGGAGCAGTCACTGCTGGAGGCAGTCACAGACCCTTGCAATTTCATGGAGCCTAGTGAACTAGCTATATGCCTGATGGCCTGTAGAGTGCAAAAACGATGGAGGAAAGAGTGGCTGAGACTCCTGACTGTGCAGAGGCAGGAGCAGCAACCTCAGAAAGAAGGGGCGGCTGGGGCACCCACATACACCACCCAAGAGCCATTGCTGGCCGATGCCTAGCGAAGCCCAGAGTCTATAGACACTGCCTTTCATTCCTGCAGATGACTGAGAACCAGTGTCACTAGAGACTGAGCATGTCTAGGGAACTGGTGAATCACATCTGTCCGCTACTGCGGGATTTGGTGCCATGGGGACATACAGGGCATCCACTGCCAGTGGCTGTGAAAGTGACCGCAGCGTTCAATTTCTATGCCAGTGGTTCCTTTCAGGGCTCCACAGGTGACCTCTGTGGGATTTCACAAGCCTCCACCCACAAATGCATCCATGGGGTCACAGATGCCATCTTCATGAGGGCACACAACTTTGTGCATTTTGCTCTGGACCAGGACAGCTAGCATGTAAGAGTGATTGGATTCACCCAGATCTCGTGTTTCCCACAGGTGCAGGGTGCGATCAACTGCACTCATGTGGCACTCGGATCTCCATCGCAACACACGGTGGACTACATCAACTGCAAGGGATTTCATTTGCATAATGTGCAGCTGGTATGCAACCACCAGAAACGCATCCTGCAGGTGTGCACATGGTTTCCAGGGATTCTGCTCGATGCCTACATCCTCAGTCGGTCACAGGTCCCTGGAGTCTTCCAGGGTCCACAGAAACTGCAGGGATGGCTCCTCATGGACAAGGACTGTGGCTGATGACACCCATGCAGCGGCCTCAGACTGCAGCAGAGCGACGGCATAATGAGGCTCATGCTGCAACTTGTAACTTGGTGGAGCAGACCATCAGGATGCTGTAGATGAGGTTCCAGAGATTGGGCCAGTCTGTTGGAGCCCTGCAATGTAGTCCATAAAGGGTGTAACACATCGTCATCATCTGCTGTGCCCTTTACAACCCTATGTTCCAACAGGGAGAGGAGCTGGCTGAGGAGGAGCTGGAGGACTCCTCCAATGAGGAGGATGCCAATGGGGGGTGAGGTTGAGGAGGCGATGATGACAGGGCTGAGGCCCTTGCAATGGCTAGGCAAGGCAGGCATGCTCAGGAGGCCATCATAGCTGCTAGATTTGTGGAGGATGATGATGACATGCAGTGAGGAGACCCCATAGATCCTCAAATTACATCTGTGCATGTTTGACTCCAGTTTGGCTTATGGCAGCGCGAATACCCTCCGTGAGAATGCTCCTGTCATGGAGGTGCAATGGCGGCCCTGTGATTTCAGGAGGATGATGACAACATGCAGTGAGGACACTCCATAAATCTCCATATAGCCTCTGAGAATGTCTGACTCCTGTCTGGCCGAGGGCAGCTCACTTGTGCTCTGTGATCAGAGTCATATCACAGAGACACAGCCATGAAACTTTAGAAGCATCTGATCCTTTGTCCACCTCCAGCACCTGAGCCCTTCAGGAGCACAGCATCAGTGGTCACAGATATTGAAGAGATGAGGGCCAGCCCCACATTAAAGGTGCTGAAAGCACACAGAGAGGATGAGAACACTCTGTGGTGCTTGCCCACTACATTCTGGCAGCAATGACCAGCACCGCCTAGGTACAAGCATCAGTAATGTTTCCAGGGAGTGAGAGGCGTGACCATCACCTTGGTCTGGAGGCTGCACAAAGCACAGGGAAGAGGCCCTGGATTGAGACACCTGCCTTTTATCCTGTGCAGAAAGGTTTCACATCTGAGTGACAAGAACACTGCTCATCAGAATAAGGAGCCATAGGCAGGGAGACATTCATGGGAGTTTAATGACAACAGTGAACAGTATGTATAAGTGATTAACACCCATGCCCAGGCTGTGCAACTATTTCTCCTCAACTTTCCTAACCTTGCCACTACTTCTTGGTGCTCCCTGGACATCCACAGCAGAGGTGGAGGTAGTCTGCTGACTGTGACGCCCTGTCTGTGATAAGCTTGGCAGGCGTCCTCTGGAGGGCTGAGGCTTGGAGGGTTCTGACCTTATTTTGGGGTCCTGCTGTGCGGCAGTGGCACCTTCCTTGGCCTGTGGAGTTGGAGCTGCTGAAGTCACAGGAAGAGGGGACTCGGATGGGCCAGACATTCTCTGAGTCATCTGGATGGATGGGCCTGGGGTGTGCGCCTGCTGATCCTCCTCCCTATGGGTGCCCGGAGGCCCCAGGCTGACTCCTTGAGGAGCAGGGGTACACACTGTTGGAGGTCAACTATGGCATCAGCGAAGGAGTTGAACCCGCACAGCAGTGCAGGAGTGACATCCTGGACCAAGGTCTCCATGGTAGCTGCCATCCTACCAGTGTTGACCTCGGTGCATTGCCTGCACTATCACCTCAGAGTGAAGGCAGATGGACTCCTCCATCGTGCCTTGCAATCTGAGGAGTGCAGCGACATCCCTTCCTGATGTTCTTGAGCTTGCTTTTGCAGCTCCAGCAACTGTGACATGACTGAGTCCAGAGGCTCATCATTTGACTCAGACTCAGCAAATTTCTGGCCTCCAGCAGTCCTCTGAGTGTCGGACATCAGAGAGGTCCCTGCCGTCACCTGTTGTGGATCAGACAGTGCGATGTGCTCACCAGAATGTAATCCCATTTCTATTCTAAAGCTAGGTCCCACCGAAGTGTGTGTCTCTGCGCTGGTTGTGGAGGGTGTGGGTCAGCGCTGTGACAGGTTTTCAAGGAGGGTGCCTCCAGATTCCTCTTCAGAGGTTTCTTCGGGGCTTGATTGCAGGCCCTGGGTCATGAGCTCCGTTGGCTGTTTCCCAGATGTGCCTGCAGAAGCAAGGAGAGATAATTAGTGCATGACAGTGGCCTGTGAAACAGGACACATCACTCATGGCATGGTTGTCTGATGGATGTTGCACTGCTGGACCCTCACTTGGTAGAACACCACCAATCTCACCATTAGCACAGGACTGGTCCAGATCCTAGCCAGCCAGTTGAATGTTTCTGTTTTCAAAGTCCATGTGGGCCTTGATTTCAGGCATTCCCCCACCAGTCAGTGGCCTCTCCTTCTTGCTGCGTGCCCACTTGTCCTGCATGAATAGAGATGGAGAAAGTGTAAGCAGGACACCTGCCAGCCCAGATGATAAGTATGCCTGGCCTGTGTGGGTGGTGAGTGGTCCCATGGATGGGATAAGGACAATGACGATGAGTGTGAGAGATTGAATGGTGACGCCCCTTGAACTGGCAGCAAGTGAGATCCCTGTGGATGTGTGATGGGTTTGTGAGTGTGAGAGTTGAAAGTGATGAGAAGAATAACTTACCCTGGAAGAACGGAGGAGATCATTCATCCTCTTGCGGCACTGGGTGGCTGTCCTCTTTTGAAGGGCGTTGCCACCGCCTCCTAAGCTGGGTTAGTGCTGTTGCTGCCTATCCTGTGGCCAGATTAGAGAAGAGGACTTCCTGACAGAACTTCACGGCATCCAAAAGTCACTCTAGGGGTGCGGCGTTGCAGTCTTCTTCAGTTTCAGGGCCATGTCTCCATGCACCAGTGGTGGTCTGGAAGCACCTAGATGTGTGTTTGCAGCTGGACGTTAAATATGGTGCCTGGTGTGATGCAGCAGCGGGGTGATGGCGGGCGGGCAAATGAGATCCCACTCGCCATGGAAATGGCATGTTTCCCGGGAGTGCATAAATTTAAGAACAACATTTGGATGGAACATAAAAAGTTATGGACATGTCCCAACTGTGTAACAGTGTCACATGAGGGGACATGTCAGGGATTTTTTTATTTTCTATTTTTAATATTTTTAAGAGTAGAGCTGATCTCCCTGAGGCAGCACTTAGCCTCAGGCAAATGAGTGTGCTCTTTTGTGCGCATGCATTTAAATTTTTAAAAACCTACATGAAACCTCATCCCGCCCGTGGATAAAATTTCATGCTTTTTCTGAAGCCCGCCAGGGCTCCAGGCCTGCCCACCAACCTTAAGGTTGGACGGGCAGGTCCATTAATTACTTCAATGACTCTGTCAATGGCCTGATTCTGCTGTGCCCCCACATATCTGAAAATTTAAATGGGGTATGGTGACATCAGGTGTTCCGCCCAACGTCACTGCTCATCATTTTATGCTTTGGCGAGCGGGCCCCGTCTCTCCCTCCACCCCCCCCCCAAACTCACCGATGAGAAAATCCTGCCCATAGTGACATAAATGCTTAAACTGGGTTATATTCATTCACATATGCTATAAAATGCAATAGTACCCCAAAAACAAATACCTAGGAGAGGCTAATATGGTTTTTTTACATGAGGCAACATTTGGATGGAACATTTTAAGGAAGATGTTTTTAACATTATGTAATATGTCATTTTTGATATCTAGAAAGGGCATAATTAGCATCAATAGGTTCAAGGGGCAACTAGATGTACTTCAGGGTGGAGAAGCAATTAGGGGATATAAGGAGAAGATGGGTAGGTGAGGTTATGATAAATAAAAGAGATTTTCATTGGCAAAACTTTTATCTAGATTACAATTTTTACATTGAAATCAATAATGCTGACCAACAAGTGTTCCTGCTTGAAAATCTAAGCACTGGAGGTGGGAACTGAATATAGTTAGCGGTTATCACAGTTCCTGTAGATAGTTTATGTATAGGGAGTGGATTTTAGCTTCAATCCCTTAATTCGATGTTTCTGGTTTCAATCACACCAGCAGATGTAAGCATTGAACAATGCCAAAGCTCATGGGGTTTGGGAGGTCATGGGGAAGCAAGAAAAGAAAAATAAAATGTGAGGTACATAAGGCCATGGTGATACATTGCCTAGCAACTGTTTCAAAAAGCCAAAAAGCATCCTGATTGACATTTCAATCGAGAAATGGTACAGTGGGATCTAAAGAGAGACACAGGGAGGTAAGCAAATGCTAATCAATAAATCCAGTCCAAGTTTTTTTTATGCCCTGCATAAAGGAAATTTGAATACTAAAAGTCCATAAAGGAGTGACTGCTTTAATCTCAATCAACATATTAACTTAACATATCTACAATGCTAAATCCCTAGAAAATGCATTGTTGTGAGGGGCAATCAAGTATAATTAGCATTATTAATTAATTATAATTAATAAGAGGTGGTTGTATTGAAACATATAAGATCCTGACAGGCTTTGTCAGCGTAGGTGCTGAAAGGATGTTTCTTCTTGTGGGTGAGACTAGAACTAGGGGAAACAATTTAAAAATAAGGGATTTCTCATTTAAGGTGGGAATGAGGAGACTTTTTTTCTTTTGCAGGGTTATGGGTCTTTGGAACTCTTTTCTCCAGAGAGCAGTGGGGTTATTGGATATCTTTAAGGCAGAGGTAGATACATTCTTGACTAAGAGAGAGGTCAAAGGTTATTGGGGGTAGGCAGGAATGTGGAATTGGGGCCACGATTAAATCAGTCATGATTTTATTGAATGGCAGAACAGAATCAAGGGGCCAAA